>NW_011333194.1:363283-390723 GCF_000735185.1 Notothenia coriiceps | reverse complement strand
CCAGCGTGACCTTTAAGTTCCGCACATTTTCCTCCGAATCCCTGCTCATGTATCTGGCTACTGAAGATATGGTAAGTGTTAAACTAAGTGAAAGGAACTAAAGTGATTATGACTACCGTAATTTTCGGACTATAAGGCGCACCTGAATATTAGCCGCAGCAGCTAAATTGAATGATGTGTACATATATAAGCCGCACTGGACTATAAGCCGCAGGTGTTTTAATGTTTAATTACCATATGTAAGGGTTCGTGCACAGAGGGGATTGTCGGGAAAGAGATGGCTGTTTGAGGAAGCTCTCATTTATTAACATTTCAACAAACAAGTTGCATATTTGCATAACGTATTCAAGTGTTAGCATTTAATGCAATAGTAGCTACAGAACATGTACTGTGCTGTGTAAACTGTACTGTATCACATAGCGTTTCAGACACACAAACTTTTCAACTTTCAAACTTAAACGGTGCGCTCCCAGGGCACGTACCGGCAGTGATCTACAGCAGTGGTTTTCAACCAGTGGTACGGGGACAAACTGTCTCGCTCTCGTAATGTCTGTCTGTCTTGCTCTCGTTCTGTCTCTCGTACCACTCTCGGTTCCACTTTTACTTTTGCGCGCTACCTGTCTCACTCTTTTCCGGCCTCCAGCTTTTCNTTCCCCGTCCTATTACGCAGTTGATAGACCCTCCAGGCAGAAAAACGCGGGGCAAAAAATCCTTGATTATGCGGGCTAAAATCCTTTGATTATGCGAGTAAACATGCGTGGTTTTATTGTGATTTTATGCGGATGAAAATTGCGGGAGTGCATAAATAGCGGAAAGTTGCGAAATATGCAGGAAAAAATTAATAACAATTTCTTTAAATATTTGGGCTGGTCTTATTTATTCTCTCTCACACACAACCTGCCACTAACGTTAAACCCCTTTACTATTCAATTAAACACATTCAATGTTTATTTATTGTAAAAGGCCAATTTTATCACCACACGCACACACACACCACACACACACACACACACACACACACACACACACACAAACCCACACACACACACACACACACACACACACACAACACACACACCCACACACACACACACACACACCCACCACACACAACACACACACACACACACACACACCACACACACACACACGGACACACACACACACACACACACACACACACACACCACAACACACACACACACACACACACACACACACACACACACCACACACACACCACACACACACACACAGCAAACTTCTCCGCCTCATTCTGTTTTCATGGTTAGCTCGTTCGTTTTCTGACCAGCTTCAATTCTTGTAGGCGTACTCACTTCGTTTCTTGAGCACCTCGAAAGGGGTTTTGGAGGTTGATGCCTCGGTGAACGTGAGTTGTTTGGCTTTCTTGTCCGCAGCAGCAGAAAGCATTTTCGAATGTTTGAATGAATCAAAGTGGGTCGCCACCGTCGATTTTCTCTTATGCTCCAACACACAGTTGCACGGGGTGCAGAATAGTTTCCCCCCACTTTTTGCCCGGTCTTTAGTAGAAATGTTCGTCGGTAAATGAGATGGATTAGATTTTTTCATCTTGGTGTTTTCCCTATCGTGTGAGCTCCACACGTTCACTCTATACAGTGTTGTTTACATTCTGTGATGCGCGAGCTGATGACGTCATGTCAAGACGAGTTAACTTTTTTCCCCCTCAACTTTGTGTGGAAAAATGCGGGGATTATGCAGCCTTTTGATAAATATGCGGCCTTTTAAAAATCTGCGTCATTTTGCTGATTATGCGGTAAATTCTGCGATCGCAGAATCCGGTTTTTCTGGAGGGTCTAAGTTGAGGTGAAAAGGGAAGTTTTACCTCTTATTCCACAGCCCCTGCTCCTGCTCTGGACTTAAGCTCCCACTTAGTCTGTGTGAGATAATGTAGCCATTAATTCCCTCGATCTACTTCCTACTTTTGAATGCTTCATATTAACAACCATCTATAGCATACTATACACAAGTGTCATTACTAATGCCCAATAATGACCCGACAGAGGACGTACTTGTGATGAGAGCTGCTGTGTCTGTGTTGTTGGTGGTGGTGGTGATGATGGTGAGGTCTGGAGTGGTGGTCTTTCTCATTCAGGGAGGAGGAGTTGGAGGAGCCGAAGCCCTTCCTCTGCTCCTTGGTCTTCTGCAGGACACGGCGGTAAGACAAGGTACAGAGCCAGCAGAGCAATTTCCCGTCCACCTGTAAGACAAGAAGGATATAGTACTCCATATTAAACTAGCTGTTACATATTCACTGTTAAGTCAAACAGAGCCTAAGGCTTTAATAAATATAAAATAAAAAACAGATTACAAGTAGTCGAAAAATAATATATATGGATACATATCAATAACAAAATAGCTTAATTCTAATCAGAAATTAAATCATTAGAGCTACAAATATGTTTCATTTAGATACAAATCGCCAATTAATAGGGATAGACAACAGGTGTGTAATGATTGCAGGCGGTCCTGCCTCCTCTGGCAAGCTGGGTGCAATCACCCTACTCACAGAGCTGCATCCTGGAGAAGGATTTAAATAGTTGCTGAGTGCAATCCTGGTAGACTGAAGCGTGTAGACGGGAGGCATTTCTACCAAGTCAGGACAGGCAGCCGGTAAGATCCGATCCATAATGTTGTGTGAGAGCTCTGCAGAGCCACTAATGTTTATGTTCTGTTAGATTGTTTGCTTGTGTCCCACGTGTCTTGTTAGAACCCTACGCAGCGTTGTTTAGATGTAGGTTTTAATGTGGTGCGCTAATTGTGCGGAACACGCTCTGTTATTTATCGTCAGAAGGATAGGTAAAATAAGCAGAATATTTATTCTTAAAAAGTATTATTTTGATTTGCTAAAAACCTTTCTAATAAGATCCTGTTAATTTATTCGACTGAAGATTCCTGCTAAAAGGGGAGAACATAATCTTTCTTGTTAAAGAATTGATTGATAGTGAAGTCTTGTTTTAATTCATTGAATACCTCTGTTAAAAGGAGGAAAGAATATTTTCTTGTTTAAAAATAATTAATTTGTTAACATTTCTAGTAAAGTCCAGTTAATTAAATCTGCTGAGATTTTGAAAGAGCTGGGGTTTAAAGAAATGTTTTTATGTTTTTAAAATGGATATTTCTGTGCTTAGTCGGCTCAATCTATGTGTAACATATTCATGATTAAGGCAGCCGTTGGCAAACAAATGTATTGTTTACATGCTTTATTTACATGTTTACATGCTTTATTTATTTTTGATAACTTACAAATTCTAAAATGCACCTTTCTTGTTTTCAAAGGTCTTTCACCTGCATAAAGTGACCCAGTCAGCAAAGACATTTAAGTTAACTGCTAAATAAAAAGTCTGAAAAGAAAAGCTGTGTCATTGGAGTGGAATCCTGTTCTCAAAGTCCAGTAGATGCCTGAAGTCCCTTTACAAGTGGGGAATCTGCACAAAACCAGAGGAAACTTGACATTCACTGTCAGATGTGGCTGCAAGTGTGTGAGGTTTGTACCTTTCTCCTGCCTTCCTCCTTACGGTCAAAAGCACATTGCTGTTTGCACTGCTCACAGGTCTGTGGAGGTCCATATTTCTTCTCTGAGTTAGTACAGCGCTGACATTTTGTCCCGATAAAAGCTGCAATGATGTTACAGTACTGGCAGGGTTTGGGCTGTAAAGAGAGACATCATCGACTGTAAACAAATGTGAGTGCCACACAATAAATACAACTGGAGTGCAAAGTGCTTCAAGAAGAAGTTGTTACTTACTGTTCCAAACTGTTTGACGTTCTGAGCACACTTCTTGCAGATTGTATTGGTTTTACTGTAAATAATAAACCGGGGTTAGAACCCAAAAAAATGCACACATCCTCTATTAATAATAGCATATATTACTGCTGAAATTCACCACAAGGAGGAAATGTCTCACCTTTCCTGTTGAAACTCAGATCTGCAGAATGTGCACTTCACTATTGGATGTGCAATGCGACATTCCTGTGGCAACAAAACAAAGAAATGTTCTCATGTGTTATTGTGCTATTAAAACGGGCACGTCAGAAAGAACAGTGCCTCGCCTCATAACAACTTGTGCCTCGCCTCATAACAACTTGTGTTTCGCAATAACACCCAACTATTTGGGTGTACTGTATACAAGAAGAGAAATACGTTTTTAATTTGACTGATTTAGGTTGGTCAACACAAGATATTATTCCAGAAGGGGTGGGCAGAGTAGGAAACATAAGCTCAATAAACTAGAGCCGATGTTGGATACATCGAAGTGGCATTATCTAATAGTGAGGTAAAACAATGATAAAACAACTGTAATGTTTTTGCAGTTTTCATTGACCTTGTGCTTTAACTATCATGTACAAAGAAAAGTTCTGACTATAGGAAATGCAGTGATAAAACTGTCCATTTAGTCTATACTACCTTCTTTTAAAAGATATGAATCAGTGCAGACTTGGATGTTTAGAAACACACTTTGGAATACAAATAATCTCTAAACAAGGCAACAAGTGGAATACGTTAGCAAGTATTTACACCCATGGCAATTCCTAAAAACTAAAATTATTTTAAACCCTTAGTAATTATTGTTCAGTGTGTAATGATTCAGTAGGACTGAGTTTTAACTCTGTAATAATCAGGATCGACGTATGACATGATCTAAACAAGATTACACTCTCTGTATTAGCGCTTCCAGGTTGGACAGATCAACGCTGTTACATAATCTGGCTTGTCGAAAGAGCATCTCACCACACGGCATCAACCCCTCACAAAACATC
Organism: Notothenia coriiceps; assembly: GCF_000735185.1. Taxonomy (NCBI): domain Eukaryota; kingdom Metazoa; phylum Chordata; class Actinopteri; order Perciformes; family Nototheniidae; genus Notothenia; species Notothenia coriiceps. The sequence goes on along the minus strand of NW_011333194.1, from coordinate 385,923 downwards.
AACAGTTTTACGCTTGGGATTTGTTGTTGAGTATTGTTTGAAGGCATCCTCGACCCCACACACACACATCCAGTTACCTTGCACAGCTGCTGGCCCTGCGACAGCTCCTCGAAGGGGTACCGCTGGTTACACTTCGTACAGGCGTACAGAGCCGACGTTGCCATTCTCGCTGAACTGATGTCACCGAGCTAGATGAGGTTAGCTGAGTCCAGCTGCAAATTGACCGGATTACCGACGCTATTTCCTCTCTAGCCCTTTCGCTAATTCAGGACTGAGAACACTCAAAAAGCGCTGGCATCCACTGTTAGCTAACGTTAGCTAGCTCGGCTAAGTAGCGCTGGGCAACACAGAAATAGCTTAGCTGGAGGGAGCAGCCGAAGAACAATAAACTCAAAATATTTGTTATCTTTATCACGTTATCCAGCCCGACCAACTTCCGACGAGTCGTTCCTAATGCCGCGGAATAAGCAACCCGTTAACATATATCTGTCTATTTGTATTAAGTTTCCACTGTTCTCGCCAAGAAAGGTATTTTCCTGTTTTCCTTCTCTCTTTTTGTATCAACGCCGTCGTCGTCATGTAACAGGAAGTGAGCTCCACAAGAAGAAAGGAAACCTATCGCGACACAACATCCGTCCGCGGGATTTACTGTTTGAAATGCGCAGAGCCAATCACAAGCGTGGATACTTTATATTTATTTACCATAATTTATCTATTTTGTATTTAATTTATAATACAATCTTATTTCATCTATTTTATTTGTTTTATTTATGTATGCATACTATTATATTTAATTATTATATTGGCCACTATCCATGATCAGGTATAATTATGTAAGTAACTTGAACAATTGATTTAATTACTAAAGTCACGACTTTTTTTTATTTATTTTTTATTCCATCCAGTTTGCCTGTGAAGAATTTTGTGTGTGTAATCATTGAGTCCTAAATGATAGGTGCATCGTTTTAAATGGAAACAATCATTATTAGGAATTCTGCTAATTCTCCATCCATCCATCTTCTCCCGCTTATCTGTGGTCGGGTCGCGGAGGTAGCAGTTCCAGCAGAGAGCCCCAAACTTTCTTTTCCCTGGCCACATCAACCAGCTCTGACTGGGGGATCCCAAGGCGCTCCCAGGCCAGCGAAGAGATATAATCCCTCCATCTGGTTCTAGGTCTACCCCTCGGTCTCTTCCCAGCTGGACGTGCCTGGAACACCTCCCTAGGGAGGCGCCCAGGTGGCATCCTAACTAGGTGCCCGAACCACCTCAACTGGCTCCTTTCGACGCGAAGGAGGAGCGGTTCAACTCCGAGTCCCTCCCGGATGACCGAACTTCTCACCTTATCCCTAAGGGAGACACCAGCCACCCTGCGGAGAAAACCCATCTCGGCCGCTTGTACCCGCGATCTCGTTCTTTCGGTCATGACCCATCCTTCATGACCATAGGTGAGGGTAGGAACGAAAATGGCGCGGTAGACAGAGAGCTTTGCCTTCTGGCTCAGCTCCCTTTTCGTCACAACGGTGCGGTAAAGAGACTGCAGTACCGCTCCCGCTGCTCCGATTCTCCGACCCATCTCACGCTCCATTGTTCCTTCACTCGAGAACAAGACCCCGAGATACTTGAACTCCTTCACTTGGGGTAAGGACTCATTCCCTACTTGGAGTGGAAAGTCCATCGGTTTCCTGCTGAGAACCATGGCCTCAGATTTGGAGGTGCTGATCCTCATCCCAGCCGCTTCACACTCGGTTGCGAACCGATCCAGTGAGTGCTGAAGGTCGCAGACCGATGAAGCCATCAGAACCACATCATCTGCAAAAAGCAGTGGTGCAATCCTTAGTCCACTGAACTGCAGACCCCCTCCCCCACGACTACGCCTCGAAATCCGATCCATGTATATTACAAACAGGATTGGTGACAAAGCGCAGCCCTGGCGGAGGCCAACCCTCACCTGAAATGGGTCCGACTTACTGCCGAGGACCCGGACACAGCTCTCGCTTTGGGAGTACAGAGATTGGATGGCCCTGAGTAGAGACCCCTCACCCCATACTCCCGCAGCACCTCCCACAGTGACTCCCTGGGAACCCGGTCATACGCCTTCTCCAAGTCTACAAACACATGTAGACTGGATAAGCGTACTCCCAGCCCCCCTCACGGATCCTTGCGAGAGTAAAAAGCTGATCCGTCGTTCCACGACCAGGACGGAATCCGCATTGTTCCTCCTCAATCTGAGGTTCGACAATCGGCCTGATCCTCCTTTCGAGTACCTTAGAGTAAACTTTCCCGGGGAGGCTGAGTAGTGTGATGCCTCTGTAATTGGCACACACCCTCTGATCCCCCTTTTTAAAAAGGGGAACCACCACCCCGGTCTGCCACTCCTTCGGTACTGTTTCCGACTTCCACGCAACGTTGATGAGACGTGTCAACCATGACAGTCCCTCAACACCCAGAGCCTTCAGCATTTCTGGGCGGATCTCATCCACCCCCGGGGCTTTGCCACTGTGAAGTTGTTTGACGACCTCAGTGACCTCCCCCTGGGAGATTGGTGTCGATCCCCCGTCATACTCCAGCTCTGCCTCTAACATAGAGGGCGGAGTTGTCGGGTTCAGGAGTTCCTCAAAGTGCTCCTTCCAACGCCCTAACACTCCATCAGTTGAGGTCAACAACGTCCCATCCTTACTGTACACAGCTTGGATGGTTCCCTGCTTCCCCCTCCTGAGGTGTCGGACAGTTTTCCAGAACAACTTTGGTGCCGCCCGAAAGTCTTTTTCCATGTCTGCTAATTCTCGATTAATCTTAATCTTACAAATGTTATTTTTTATTATTAGAAATCGATATGTTTTGTTTCAGAAAAGTTGTCATTCATAAGAGGGCCTGCAATCTTCAGTTGATGCTAAAGTGGCTGCTGTAACACAACTATGAATTCAATACATGCTGGATACCTGTACTGTTGATACTGTCTGTCATCCTTTTATTGAGGGTATTAACCAGTGATTTTGGGCCCCATGTTAAGATTGGTGACTTAAACATATTTTTTCTTAATGTTCTAAAATTGTTTGGGCCCCTGTCAGTCACGGGCCCTTCGAATCGTCCTAACTTTTCACCCCCTTATGGCGCCCCTGTTTGCAGCTCAGTGCCTCATCGAACAGATTGGATCCTAATTCTGAAATGTGTGACACGTTTCAATCAACATTAATATAACCTAATTCTGTGCAGCAGCTACATAAAGTCACATTCTGTTGATAAAAAATACTCATTTGGATGAGGCTCTTTTGAATTATAAAAAGTAATGCCAGTAATAGAAATATGACTAACTTAAGCAATTTTAGTGGCAATATCAATTAATTTGAAGTTATAGGTAAGAATGTATGAATTACAATGTAAAGTCAATGGAATGATAAGCCTGTTAATGGGTAAAGGATGCATTAAAGCTCAATTATGGCCAGTCATCTAATATTCAGGTATGAGAGACCGCTTGAATATGATCATGTAAAAATGATTCCAGAGCCACTGAGTCTAATATTACTTTATATTAGATGGAGACCATAATCACTGTTAGCGGTATCAGTATTGGGAATGCTGAGAAAAAAGAAAGTCACACTCATTAGTGTGCATACTGTTCTGGAAACGGCTTCGTTACTCCTGACTAACTAGCACCAGAGACTGTATTGCTAGCGTACAGCACCACCTAATGATAAACGGTATAACAGCATTTCAAATGTCTAAAAAGGAATTATTCAGCGAGTGTAATGAAGGTTAATGAATATGACATTTATAAATAATAAAAAATGTAAGTACGCTTTATCTTAATTATGCATAACGTGCCTCATATTTTACAGTTATTGCTCATGTCGTTGGGGTTCTGCTATCCTTTGAAACACTAAAAGATTAAAGTCAGGAAATAAGCTGTGTTCACACATCACGCTATGGAAATCCTACCGACTCCTGTGTCCTTTGTTTATTGAAAGTATTTACATACGCAGTGGAAAGGCTGACACTGTATTAACCGCTTCACCAGTATTAGTTGACATTTTAAAAACTGTGCTATCCCCCTATCTCTCAATTAGACCAAGGCACAGATATTTAAAATAAAATGTGAAATAAACACCCAAGGCAAACTATTGTTACATATTCTGCTTCCTATAAAAACACATTGGCTGCTACTAGTTTTTTTTTTTAAAGAATATTAAGAAATGGATACACACTAACTTTTAATGTTAATTATTAATTGGAGAAATTAACTGTTGCATATTCTGATCCATTCATATTGGATGGGAACATTTCTAATTCATTTGTGATATTAGACAGGCATACAAGTCTGGAAAGAAGGATAATAAATAACTAGTTAGAAAAATGAAAATTACAAAACATGAGATTAATACAAGACATAAGTCTATGTATTCATAAAAAAACTGAGATATTTGGTCACAACAATCTAAAAGCACTGACTTTGGAAGACAATCTGCCAACTTATTTTAATGCTATGTATTTTTCCTAACATTAGAAGCTAACAGCCCTTTAGCTACTTTGTTGAATCTCACAGACCACTTAGTTTAAGTACTAGAGCTCAAACCCAGTCATTTACATCTTCACAATTGCTTTTAAATCAATCTCTTAACATTTGCAGTGCAGAGGAATGAAGTGAGTGTTCCTATGAAGTGTATAAGGCATACATAATTCACCAGAGTAATATTTTAGTGTACTTCAGAAATGGTCCAACACTGATTGTAGGTGGGTCGATGAGCTATGACAGTACTCACTATTCTTATCACTAACATCTCGACTCTGGAGGCAGAGAACAATATGGCTGTGGTCAAAGCACTAAGAGACAGTCTCCGGTTGTAAGCAGACTCTATATTCCCCGTAAAATGTGCAAACACAAACAGACATTTGGTGGTAGTGTGTAACGCGGCGTTTCACCCAAAGAGCCAGTTTAGCACCCAGGTCCTTCATGGCGTGGCCTACAGATGACTACTGTCAGCTTCTCACAGGTAGTGTTTAGCTTCCGCGACCGTCATGAGGGTCACAGTTACGTCAAACAAAGGTCTGCACCGGCGTGATGGAGCGTGTGGGGGAGCCGGCACGTTCAGAGGAAGAGGCCGAGCGATTGGTCACCTCTCGCTGCAGGTCGTCCACTCTCTTCTGCAGCTCCGCACGCTTCGCCAGCAACTCCTTGTAGCGCTGATGAACAGGTTCCTAGTAACAAGAAAAGGTTGACCTGTAAATCTCAAGTTCAAACACTTCAGAGAAGCATGAAATTCTTTGAAACGCTGAAGTCCGATCTAAAGGGGGGGGACCTGGTAAATAATGTAAAGATTTAACAAATAAATTCCACTTGGAAACTTCAGCAGATTACTTACATTAAGTTATGTTTTAGGTTTATTCCATGTTTTTAGGAATAAAAACTCTAGATCAATCAGGCTATTAATGATATATGAATGAACCCCTCTGCAGTCTGTGTGTGTAAGTGCCATTAAAGTGGAGATTTCTTGAGTATTACAAAAACAAAACTTATTCGAGGCTTCAAAGATATGTATTGTAAGTGGATTATTCAATGGAAAATATGTTATGATTAATTATGCTGGTTTGGATGAATTTGGTAAATGCTACACATGCAAATAAAGAAATTGAGTGAAATAAACTGTTAAAATTTATATTTGAGGTTTTCTTTCCACTAGTCTGAAAGCAGTTAAAAAGCAGCCGAAAATCTCAAGATTGAGCAGTGCATAAAAAGAAACAATGTTTTGGCCCAATGTATCTGGCCTTAAAAAGCCTATTGCCATACCTGAGGCCTCATGCGAGGGTTCCAGCGGATGTAGTAGCCAACCCAAAGCTCCAGGTGACGTAAGCTGACTACAGGAAACAGCACGTGGTTGGTATAGTTCACATACAAGGGATTGGTGAAATCCTCCAGCTGGCTGTTGATGTAGGACCACAACGACACTGTTCTCTTGGGAATCTCCTGTAAAATAAAAAGGGGAGGTTGACATGACGTTGAACTCAGACCTCCAACAAAGCTTTGAGAAAAAAAAATGCTCTTACCTCTTTCAGCCTCTGCTGTTCACTGTTGCACAAGAATGTCCCAAACAGGCAGCTGTACAGGTGATCCAGGATGGTCACCAGGAAGTTTTCGTTGAACTCAAAGGCAGCAGGAAACTAAAATAATAACAGCTTCTTTAGTGTCATTGAAAGACCGTGTTGATCTGAAGATCAGCTCCATTTATTGCTTACCTGGCGAGTCAATTGCCAGACACAGTCGATGAACTGAATGAAAACAGGTGAGCGGTCTGCGTCGGTGTGGTTCTTATCGCCGTGACCAACACGCTAAAAGAAGAACAAAGGATAATCAGCGATGCAACTGATAAACCAACAAAGCACTTGTATTTTTACCAAACGTCAAAATAGTGTGATAAAAAGTGTTTACCAGCTGGAAGCGGTGACCGAAGCTCAGCCACTCTTTCTCCAGCAGCACCTCGAAGCCGCGGATGGTGCGGTAGTGAGCGTCCAGCATGAGCATGGCCAGGGAGGTGAGCTGGCCCGTGCGGTCCCAGCCGTCGCTGCAGTGCACCACCACTGAAGTTTTCCCAGACTCCACCTTGTCTGCAATACGCAGGGCTCCTGCTAGGATCAACTAAAAGTAAAAACACGTGCACAACAGAGTGGTTGTTATTCTCCTTAAGTTGAGAGGAGATCCGGTATATAACACCAAGTCTTTCGCTCACCTTGATGTGCTCAAGCCAATGAGTGGACTCCAGATTGGAGAGCCAATGGGAATCCTCGATGTTGGGGTAGACCACGTCCTTCAGCTTGCGTAGGGACTCTCTCATCACATGGATGTTGTGAATATCCAAGAACACCAGCTCAGCATTTTGATACGCATCTTCACTTTCATAACCACCCCCTTTCATCTGAAGAAGAACATTTTAAAACAAACAAGGGAAGACATTTAGCAAGCAGACCCTGAGTTTCTTTACATATAGAGATGCACTTATTGCAATTTTCTTGGCTGATTCCGATTTTGGCTGATTTTCAGTATTATATACCTTGTTGGCAGCAGCGTTGACACTGGGCCTGGCATCGAAGATGAACAGTTTATGGGACTGAGCATTAGCATCCATGATGGCCTGAAGGTATTTCTCATCCTCTTTGCTGCGCTTCCCGTTTACTCCCACCATGGGCTGACTGCAGCGCGTAACTGTGGCCTGGCTCTCCGGATGGATCCATGACAACACCTGCACACAGAGTATAACAGAATGTTACCAAAGACAGTCAGACAATATGATGAGGAGTGGTTCATGCTGAAGAAAGGTCACTCACAGGTATCCTTCCCTTGGCTCGGAAGGCAGCTACTCTCTTCAGCTCTTCGTCTGGTATGTTCACAGGCACCGCCAGGGTTGATGGGTAGGTGTCACAAACCTCGTAGTGGTCATTGACTTTTGTTACCCTCCAGCTTTCATTTGGTATACCCTTTAAAAACACACAAGGTACCAATTTAATAAAAACAGACAAAGAACTAATGTAATAAACCATCTGGAATTTTAGATTTTTTAAGTGGGTTTGAATGTGTTACATATTTACATTCAGTTTATTACCTACAGTAGATGTTGGACAGACCTTGCTGATATGGAACTAAAGCTGCTATTTTTGCTTACTAGGCCCTATTTTTTGTTTTGGGGTTTCCCCTTTCCTGAAGTGTGTTGTCGCGCTTCTATGGCTAGCGCTCCAACACATCTAAGCGGTTGACCGATAACAACAGAGCTGGACAGCTAACCAATCAGAGCAGACTGGGCTCTGGTTTCAGACAGAGGGGAAAAGAGGTTCAGCAGCACAGGCAGTATGAGATAAATAAACAATGGAACAATTACTTCATACCGCCCTAATTTAAACATTCCCAACAATCTAATTAAGATATGCCGGTCGAACCATGTTGTTTTTAAATACCTGTCTTTTGTATTCTGAGACAGCGTCATACACCTTCCATCCGTTTTCAGGAAACACTTGGCCATATTCACAGGCAAAGATTTGCTGTGGAGAGAGGGAGAGGTGTTCAGCCAGCAGACAGAGCTGATGAACAGTGACAGAGACACCAAGGCTTAAAAATCACTCACTAGCCCGTTGGAAACAGGAAACGCAAATTTCACCAGCACTTCGAAAATGGACTTCCTCAGTGTGTCCTCCAGTTGTTTGTGAGCAAATCGCAGATTACGCATATCCTGCAGATAGGCAGAGCAGCAGGTCATGGACATACTCAGAGGTCTATAGTTGTATACATGTAAATATGATTTCATAGCAGTAAAGCATCTTTGCTATGCTATTGTAGAAATATAGCATGTTCATAGACTGACTTATTCTTAAAAAATGTGATTTCAGATTCGTTATGCCTGTGCACTGTTCCATCTACTGAGTTGCCATATAAAGCAGGTTTAGTTTCCACATCCTACTCACCTTGCATACTAGCCCGTATGACACGTCGCCGCGACTAGAGGCACTTCCAATCTTTTCCACACGACTCACCACCCCGAGGGGCAGGTCCAACACAAATGATGGCTCCTAGAAACAAACTACACATTAATAAAAACTGTACGCTTTTGGAGCGATTTATACTGCTTTTTAAATGTTTTATTCAAGAAGCATACCCTGTCCATGCATCTGAAGAAAAGTCTGTAGTTGGTTACTGTCACCGTCCCCCTCATTGCTCCGATGAAAGGACAGAAGTAGGTGACATCTTGGGCTACACAAATAAAAAATAACAAATGATTTATAGCCAAGCACAACACATATAGGAAAAAACGAATTTGCCTTTAATGCTTGAATGCAAAGAGAGCACGTACCCATGTCATGAACAGTTTCATTTGGAAGTAACTGTGGCTCTTCTTTGTCTGAATCTCTAGGCACCTGCTTAAAAGATAAGATACATATTATACCTAAAGGAGAAGCGCTCTCTTAACCTGAACATATTAAACTAGCTACGGAATTATTATTATTCAGACTGCTTCGTCTAGTTTGTAATTCACAAGAAGGCGTACCTTGGCAGCAGTTTTTGGCTTGACCTGAAGAATGCAGAGAAGAGGAGAGTCATGCTTTGGACATTTTTATGAGTAAATAAAAAAAATCAGCATTGTGTAAGTGACATTTGTGCATGTAACTGACCCTGAGCTCTGGGGAGAGCTCTGTAGGAGTGGCCCCGGAGTCACAAGACATGGCAGAGGCTGCTTTGGCCTGGGCAGAGCGGTCAGAGCGAGAAGTGGACGTGCTGTGGAGAGATAACAGGACAAACTATAAAAAAGAAATACAACTTTTCAGAGTAAAATGTAACTACAGCCATGTTATTCTCATTGTACTTATGCTGAAAGCGTTATTTGATTAAATATTAGCCACCTAACAAAAATGATTGCCGAGTATAAGCCGAGTAGCAACTTTAGAACAGCGAGAGTGAATTTACTCAATAAGAATAATTTTAGGTACTTACTCCATTTTCTGTTACTTATACTTATACTCCAAAACACCTCGAAGGCAAATATTGTTCATTTCACTTTACTACATCTAAAGTATATACTTAAATAATATAAAATATAATTAACAAGTAAATGGTGTAATATTATTGAATAAAATAAGACATTATCAATTCAAAATGTGGGTGATGTTCACATTAATAATAATCAAATGTTCTGAATTCTGAAATGGGCCATTCTGCATAACGACAACTTTTACTTTTGGTACTTTAAGTAGCCTATGTTATAATGCTCGTACTTATGTATAATGTATGCAGGACTTTCACTTAAAACAGAGTATTGCTAGACTGTTGTTTTGCTACTTTTAATCAAGTAAAAGATCTGCATACATCCTCCACCTCTTCTTTAGGATGTGTAACTGTAAAGCATACTGAGGAAGTATGAATGAAGAACCTTGAAGGCATCATCGTGGGCTGGTTTTTCACAAGTTTTAAAGCCTAAACTATTTATTGAATATTCAAATACACAATGGGTGGCATTACTCTGGAATCTGATTTGTTTCGATTGACATTTGCTTACATTTTCCCTCCTACATTATAAAAGATTGTTGGACCTTTTCATTATAAGGGATAATGGCCGATAATGACAGGCTAGTTAAATGGTGCCCAACTGTCAACATCAGGGTTCGTTTCATGGCAGTTTGTTAATCGCACATTGCATTATTTGTGGTTTAACGGACGCTCCTGAAGTTTTAGTAAAATAACATTAGTATTAGACATGTCAAGTCCCGTTACAACACTGAAATACACAGCTGTCTTTTTGTTTTAAAAACTTTTAGCTAGCTTAAAAGCGGCGTGTTGTGGTGCGTTTAGCTACCTGGACAATGAATCAACACTTGGCTGTCGGGACGAGGAGCACTTCGAGCCCAGGCTGTCGATGCTGCCGCTCTTCTCCATGTTCTCCTGCTTCAAGCGTTAGGATATCTGGTGCTGTTGGCACCGAATAATGCTCTAAAGATCCCCGTATACACTGAAGAATGTCTTTAAATCCCCCCTCGGAGTTCAGTAAATCCCCACCAACGAAAGGAAGCTGCCATGTTTTCCCAGCAGCCTCCCAAAGCCTGTCACAATGGAGCGATTGTTGGAGCGGGCGCCCCCTGCCGGAGGGCTGCATGCGCTGTGGACCTTCTGATTTGATTCAGAAACATCTGGAACAGGCATTTGTTGGTAAATGCTTTTTAAAGAAATGTCAGGGACTTAAATGCATTCAAACCGCGGATAATATCAAATCATTATCGTTATAGTTGTATTATCCTAACTGTTTTCGAGAAACACAACACGTACACACTTATTGCGTTCCAAATTATCCATATTGCAAAGAATCATTCATTCATTTTTTGGGTTCATTGCATCTACTTGGAATAAAAAATGCAGCACTCATTTTTACTGGTGTTTATTCTGCACATGGACCTAAATATATATCTCCTTTGCAATCAAACATTGAAGCTTGAATGTGAGCATTTAAGTGTTTAAAATGTCTACCCCAACATTTTAACAATACATGATTGTATAATTAAAGTGATTTTTTTTTTTTTTTTTTTATCATATTCATGTTGGAACACAGGTTTTCATTCTACTATAGAATTAAGCGTGTGTGATTATAGGCTGCAGTGAACATAAAATATTTTTTTCACCAGCTATCTTTATGTTGAAATGCCACTAAAAACTAGATGAAACTATAACCACTTCTTTTTTTTAAAGTAAGAGATTTATAAATATCTTTCCAAAAATTATTTGTACATTTACTTCAAGTAGGGATGAAATAAACAGTGCTTTACACAACTAGCCAAATGAAAATACAATTCTATTACAAATAGGACAGAAAGCCTGAAATCAGAACTCGCACCCCAAATGAATTTCCTTTTAAATTTCAAAATAATGCGACTGTACTTTGAAGAAAACTTAGAAGAATTTGATGAACTAATTACATCATTCAAATCTTTTTGCCTATTTAATTCCTTTATCTCAAAAGGTTCATTCAATTATGATTGCATAAAACCAATTCTGTTAAAGTTTTAAGTGTGTTATCGTGCACAATAGGACATTAAAACCAAAACCCCACATTTCAGGAAAAAGGTAGAATACATATTTAAGGAACAATGCCCTTTAAAAGAGAATCCTCCAAAATGACATGGATTTCCTCAAATAAATTCCTGCAAGCCAACACAATCTTAAAGTTTATTGAAATGTTAATTTTATTTAAAAAGAAAAACCTACAGAAAGACATTTTCAACTTTTAATTTGCTTTATTCAAAGGATGTATCTTTCCCACTCATTTATATACAACATCTTACTTGTTGACTGTACAAATACTAATGCATTTGAATACAGAATGTATGTGAATGCCATTTGTCAATCTTGGGATTGAGGGAAAGGAGAGCGAAGTCTAAACAAAAGGTTAAAAAAAAACAAAAAAACATCAAGTCTTTACTTTACATATTTCTCCATAAATTTCTTGTGGAACTCAGAGCGCAGTGTGTCATTGATAAAGCGTTTCTCCTTCCTTGCTTCGTCAACTCCTTTGGCGCAGTTCTTGAACACAACGTCATCATCCCACCTAAAAAGATATTCATTTTAATTGAATTTGAGTGGATTATAAGTGGAAAGTGAAGAGAACATTTTTCTTTATACATAAAACTCATGATGTGTCTTTAAGCCATACCTTCTCTTGACTCTGAATGTAGTCTGAGTCGGGGCGACTTGCTGTTGCTGTTGCTGCAGCTGCTGCTGCCCGGCCAAATTGATCAATGGATTGCCACTCAATATATTCTCCATGCGAATTCTCTCCTCCTCTGCCTTCTGCTCCCGCTCCTAAAATGGGAAAAGAAACAACGTCACTCAATGACAGCACATTTGCCTCATCTCAAACAGAAATGGTGTCTTCACTTGTCAGCTGTGCAGTGGTTCAAACTTTACTTTGCGTTCTTGCTCTTCAGCCCGTTCCTTCTTGATCTTCTCCAGTTCTGCCAGAAGCGCTGCAGTGTCGTCGTCATCGCTGTCCTCCTCAGAGTCCTCGTCCTCGTCATCCTATAAATAACCAGGCATCAATGATGAGGGAGTTCTAATCCCCAAAAAGTGTGATTAAATATTGCAGGGCATGCTCTTACATCGGTGAGAGGGTCGTCAGCATCAAGGTTGGCTGCTGGGATCTGATCTAGTCTGGGCCTCTTTGAGGATGATGACGATGATGATGATGTGGTGTGCTCTGGAAAATTAGGGTCAATGCAGTATATCAATTATTGGTTTGATGGGTATATACGTTACATAACATGAGTAACTTGCATAGGAATAAAGAATAGAAGACATGTTAAAAAAACATTCAATCTCGGCAGAAATACCAACCTCTTGGTCCTCTCTCTCGGGTCTTCTCACGTGCAACTACACGCTCCCTTTCCTCCAGCTCCCTACGGAAGTCACGGGCACGCACCTCTTCCTGGTTATCCTGGGTAGGTTGTCTGAGAAGAAAACACATTTGTTATATTTCCAGCAAATGTCCTCCTTCAGAGTGAGCAGGTAGAAAGTGAAGTAGGAAGAGTTCAGCAACAAAAATACTGGATAACAATCAGCGGTTGACTCAGTGAAACACAGATAACAACATACAAAAATCATTCTACGCATTTTTGTAATACTGACCTGTATTTGATCTTTGTGTGACCCGGGAGATCTCGACTGGAATACTGCTTTGACAGGGCACTTAAATCCCCTCCACCTTCTCCCTTACCTCGCCCTCCTCTGGCCGGCTCAAATGTTGGTCTTGCAGCTGTAGTCATCTTTAATAGATCTGAAGAGAGGAGAACAAAGATTACATTAACATGTTTATCCAAAGCAACTTACATCATTGAGATACAAACTAGGAAGAACAGATACAAACCAAATAAAAACCAAGTGATGTTCAGAAAAGTACACACCCAAGACCCGAGCACATTTAAATAGAGAGGGGTCGCTAGAAACATGAAGCTCCTGTCATAAATATCAAGCCGACTTGTCAATAATGAGGCAGCAGTCGCCTCATTTGAATCTAACAACATATGTTACACTACCCTACGTCTAAGTCTGTTTTAACACAAAAGTGCGGAAACTACCTACAAAGTGTCTGAAGGGGAAACATTTCAGGTGATATGGTTGTGCGGTAATGTAGCTTTAGTTATTTCATCTAATTGAAGAATCACATCCAACAACAAGTTAAGCAATGTATTGTCAGTATGCGTTTTGCTCATCAGACCTTTAAATAACGTAATACTTATCTTATTGCATAAGAGACATCTGCTGTCTTTTATAAGGCAAATAAAGGTTTGCTAATTATTGCTAAAGAACAGAAGCTAGCGAGTTGTCCACTACGGCTAACAAGTTGCTAGCATGCTAACCTGGACCAACAACGATGAATAATAAGACACCAATGTTAATTTGTTTAACCTGTCTATTGTGAACATTCAAAAATGAAAAGTTTCAAAAAGTAATTTCACTAAAATTCATTTAAAGGGTAGTTTAGAAATTGATTTTAGGTAAATAATACTTACGGAGCTGCTACCGCACGAGAAAAGCCGAAACAACGCGTGTCGTCACTTCCTGTAGAAACCCGGAAAAGATGCATTCATAGGCCCTCGGAAATGTAACAACACTGAACCCATGGCGCTGTCTGAACCCTTCGTGCTAAAGGATTTTCATATATTTGAATATAGTGGTCTTGTTGATTCCCACATTTTTGTTATGATGATTAGTGAATTGAGCTCATAGTAATATACTAAATAACTATTCTACGGTATATTCAATTTGATCATCTTTAAATTTGCTTGTAAGAACAAGTAAAGTGCTTTAATTTTTCTTATTAATTATTGTGCAATGTTGTATTGGGGAAGGTAGGGGGGGAGTGTCAAATAGTAATACGGATGCTTTGAAAGTATTGGAATCTGAATTAAATGTAATCATAACACAAACTTGAAAATCTGCCAATAAGGATTAACAACGAACAAGCAAAAAATGCGGATTACGTAAAAAAAAAGGAGAAGAGTAATACAGATAAAGACAAGATAAGATTAACTTTATTGTTCCCAATTTGGAAATATTTCAGCAGCATGTAAACATTAGGGGTCGAGAGAAGCAAATGTATAATGTGTTTAATGTATAATGTGTTTACAAATTTGAACGGACACTGATTTAAATTGTTGATAAATTATTACATTTTCTGGCCAGTCGAGACGTCTAAACATCTAATATTAGATTTTTAGTGTCAATTTCCAAAAACTAACATGTAATAATGACAGAGTACACAGCCGAACCACAAAATGGCTCAAAGAAACAAGGTCATTAATCTGTCAACCTTGACTTTGCTGTCGCCAGGGGGTGATTTGTTTTGCAGATCACACACACATATTTACATGCAATACTTCAAGGAACAACTTGTGACATCCTGTGACACATTTGTATCATTCTTTCAACTCCAAAAAGGAAAGCTTGCACATTCCTCTGTGCATATTTCTGAAGAGTTACTTTTAAATGCAAACTCTTCCACTGTTGAAATTCAAATATACTGTACACATTATTTACTTACATTTTTTACTTTTTACATTTGTTATAACAGTTCTTCATTTGCTCTTATTTTACAACTCAATTCCTCCTTCAGTGTTTATGTTTGCATCATTGTACACCAAAGCTAAATCCATGTGTGTGTAAATGCAATACATAGCAATAAACCTGATTCTGGAATATAATAAGACAAACTCTAAATATTTAAATTGTAATTCTGCAGGGTACGACAGATTCAACAGTAAAATAATACTTCTTTCTCCTCTTTTCACCTTTTCATTTTGAATCTAAATTGCATGCAATTGCATAATATTATGAAAAGACAGTTTAGTTCAGAATGTACTCTTCTGTAAATCAACAACACTTTTCACTGAGCAGTACGTCAACACTATTCTCATTCAACCATGTATTTTCTATACAGTAAGGCAAGGCAAGGCAAATTTATTTATATAGCACTTTTCAACACAAGGCAGTTCAAAGTGCTTTACAAAAATGAAAGACATTAAGAAAATGGCATTTCAAATCAATCATTAAAAAGCAAAGATAATAAAATAAACATTAAAAGAAAAAACATGGATAATAGTTACAGTGCAGTTTAAGATGTGAATAGCTCAATTAAAAGCAGCGGTATTCAGCCTGGATTTAAAAGTAGTCAGAGTTGCAGCGGACTGGCAGGTTTCTGGGAGTTTGTTCCAGATATTTGGAGCATAAGAACTGAATGCTGCTTCTCCATGTTTAGTTCTGACTCTGGGGACAGACAGCTGACCAGTCCCTGAAGACCTGAGAGATCTGGATGGTTCATAATTTAGCAGTAGGTCAGAAATGTATTTTGAGCCTAAGCCATTCAAAGCTTTATAAACCAGCAGCAATATTTTGAATTCAATTCTTTGACACACAGGAAGCCAGTGTAAAGACTTCAGAACAGGAGTGATGTGATCCACTTTCTTAGTGTTAGTGAGGACTCGAGCAGCAGCGTTCTGAATTAGCTGCAGCGTTCTGCAGATTCTTTAGTGAGGCCTGTAAAGACACCATTACAGTAGTCGAGTCTACTGAAGGCAAGGCAAGGCAAGTTTATTTATATAGCACTTTTCAAAAGAAGGCAATTCAAAGTGCTTTACAAAAAATGAAAGACGTTAAGAAAATGGCATTTAAAATCAGTCCTTCAAAAGAAAAGTTAATAAAATAAACATTAAAAGAAAAAATACATGGATAAAAGTTACAGTGCCGTCTAAGATNCCGACATGACACACCCCAACCTATCGTCTCTGGCACACGTGACACGTCCCAACCTATATTCTCCGGCACACGTGACACGTCCCAACCTATCGTCTCCGGCACACGTGACACGTCCCAACCTATCGTCTCCGGCACACGTGACACGTCCCAACCTATCGTCTCCGGCACACGTGACACGTCCCAACCTATATTCTCCGGCACACGTGACACGTCCCAACCTATCGTCTCCGGCACACGTGACACGTCCCAACCTATCGTCTCCGGCACACGTGACACGTCCCAACCTATCGTCTCCGGCACACGTGACACGTCCCAACCTATATTCTCCGGCACACGTGACACGTCCCAACCTATCGTCTCCGGCACACGTGACACGTCCCAACCTATCGTCTCCGGCACACGTGACGCGTCCCAACCTATCGTCTCCGGCACACGTGACACGTCCCAACCTATCGTCTCCGGCACACGTGACGCGTCCCAACCTATATTCTCCGGCACACGTGACACGTCCCAACCTATATTCTCCGGCACACGTGACACGTCCCAACCTATCGTCTCCGGCACACACGACACGTCCCAACCTATCGTCTCCGTATACAGTCACAGCTGTGTGTCTGTGTATTCAGCAGGATGTCTGCTGGAGGCTTAGAGTAAATTTGTTATATATACAGTATATATATAATAATTATATATATATATAATACATATAATGGCACTGTTCTAGCGGCAAACACTAAAGAAAGAACATGTCAAGCTATGTGCTGTATCAGAAACAATGCGCGGCATGTTTTGGGAGTAATATGCTGTGTGTTTACATTAGCAAGCATGCTAACACTCAGAGCTAGCCATGGAGCTAACGCTGTAGGCTACTGGAGAGAATATGTGTAACGTAATGTCCTTGTGGTAAACCCTGCGAGAGAGAAAGGTTAGAGCTCCATACTGTTTCAGAAATAAAGATTGAAGTGGTTAGGAGCATAACAAATGTCATTTAATCACCGCAGCGTTTAGCAGAGCTTCTCCCGGTAGCAGGGGAAAGCTGTGTGACGCTGCAAAGGGGCGTGGCTAGCAGCAGAATCAGCCTGTTTGCAACATGGCTGCAAAAGAGGGGTATGAGCAGTGGCTACAATGGGTGATCTGTTTGGTATTTTAAGCAAACAACTTCACAGACATGTTTTGTATAGGTATGGCCCTACAATATATGTTTCCAGTATAGCATAATAGGTCCACTTTAACTCATTACACTTTTTGAATTTGCTGAGGGCCGATTCAAAATGGTCCAAGGGCCGCATTTGGCCCCCAGGCCGTAGTTTGGACACCCCTGGTTTAGAGCCATCAACTACGTTCTTTAACCCTGTGTAGGCACATGAGGGCAGTATGCATTTTATGTTTTACGCATACATTAAAGTGAATACATGCTAAACAACGTACAGGGCTGACATGCTCAACACAATCCCCCTCCTCTCTCTAATAGGCATGTTTTATGATCTGAGTGAGACCCTGTTATTAACGGCTCTCAGCACGCCACCATTGGGGGTTATTACTTTCAGGTTAGGTCGTCGTACTGAAAGGGAATGAAAGGACGATTAAATAATATGGCGCACTCTTCAAGTTCTTAAATGGTGGACATGATGTTTATAGTGCTATGAAAAACTGGATGACTTATCATGGAGCACAGTGCAAGAAAACCATGATTACATCTCAACGGTGTTCATCATCCTGAGGGCTCTCATCCTGCAATAATGATACCGTCCCATACCTCACTGATGACATAATGGCTGCCTATCATTAATCATTAAGCATGAAAGTAATATTTGTTTCCATTTGAATCAATTTCTACCATTCTGCTAGACAGACCATCTGTAGTAATGTGTGTGTGCAGGTGACACTGATAAACACTGCAGGTCTGGAGGAGCGTAATAAGTATATTCTTTACATTCATTATGTGGGATATTTCACTCATGTTTGGGGGTGGGTCTACGCTGGAGATTGAAGCGGCTTTTTTGCAATTTCCTCCCTTTTTCAATGCAGTCTCCATCGCACTGCAAAATTACTACAGATTAGATTGTATGTTTTTGCCTATTTCTACAATAAACAGTTGAATTAAATGAAGGGGTGGAGCGGATTTAATTGAGGGCGTCCAACTTTTTTTCTTTCCTGTATTCAGCCCCTCACAGCTTTTGTTGACTGCCTACAACCGCTATAATACTCAGCTATAAATAAGGACATATATCTTTCTTTTTTATGCTGAGAAATACATCTTTTGTGTTTTGTTTCATCTTATTTTCCTCATCACACTTTCAGAAGACAGCTGATTCCGTACTTTTTCCTTTGGAAATGTTGGCCTAAACCTAAATAAAAGTGTATTTTGTACTGACCAGGTAGTATTTCAGCCAAACTTATATATATATATATATGACAGAGGTTATTTATATCAATGAAACACAAAACACTGCATTCGAAAATGAGAAGGACATTGAGTAAAATGGCAATGGTCAAAGCTTTTGGGTCATCTTTGGATGTGATTCAATTGTTATTCTTCCAAGAAATCTTTTACCTTTCATTTTTATTTCCATCAGATGGGAGTTAATAAAAAAGAAATGTCAATACTGCTGTGTTCAGTGACTCCTGGTGCTGTCCATGGTGCTGAAACTTTAGGCTCACTCTGCTCCTTTTAGACAAAGAGACACATTTGCTCAGTGATAGAAAGGGGTCCATTGAGGAAAGGACTCGCACACACACGCACACACAGCACACGCACGCACGCACGCACGCACGCACGCACGCACGCACGCACGCACACACACACACACACACATTTGTCTCTGACATGTTTAAAGGCGGTAGTCCGGATGAAATCATGCAGTGTCAAAAGTATATTTATATATGCCAACTGGCTACTCTAGTACTACAATCGTGGTTACGTAGAAGTCCTAGGGAGAAAGAGACTACACTGCTCACGTTTGTCGCGCTCGTGTGGGTGCGACGGCGTGTATTTCTGTACCTGTGTGTTGTGTGTGAAAGAACCGTCCTCATTGGAGTATGATAATTTCACAGACAGCCGGAGTATATGCGGAATAAGGGTGCCACTTACCTACATTTGTGAAACACCGCCGAGCCTTTTACACAAAACCTTTACACAAACCTTAACGAGACGCCGTCGTGACTTACGAAAAACCTTACTCTAGTATTCGTCCGACTCTCGGCGACATACTATGGTAACACCTCGTTCACCGTGTCGCGGCGAAAGGTGCATTCACTGGCTGCACCACACACACACACACACACACCACACACACACACACACCACACACACACACAACACACACACACCACACACACACACACACACACACACACACACACACACACACACCACACACACACACACACCACCACACACACACACACACACACACACCACACGACAGTTCCACGCAATGAATATACACTGTCGACGTATACACGCTAGTAATATGTCTGAACTACCAAAGTCTCCACATCACAAATACACGCACAGTGTCGCTCTAACGTGAAATGTATACACTGAAACTCGTAATTGTATACATAAACTTGACGTAAAGGGACGCGATATCACAGCTACGCAATATGGGCAGACGTGGACGTAATGCTAAGCTCGACTGTCGACCCTGGAGCGTAGAGCTCCCTTTTGCTAAAGAGGCAAGTACGTGAAAATTCTTCAGGTTACTGGCGTCCAACCTGGCCAAATATCATACAGTACGGCTACTTTCTAGCTGTCAGATGTCATTACCACACTTCTAAAGTGACTTCGTGATGTAAGTTGCCACGTAACTCTAGTACCCTACATATGTTCTCTTGAGCGCTCTACGGTCACTACCTCTCGTTTGTATGTCGTAACTCTAGAATCACCGGATGCAGAAGTAGTTGGTTCGACATGACATTAGAATGGGTGTCGAATATGGTTGTTTCATGGGTTTAGTAGGCCCCAGAGAAGAACCGGTACTTCCACACCGGACTTAACAGGATTTCGGGGCGGAGGTTAGACGGGTAAGTCAACTTACTCACTTTCCGCTGTCTCGACGACCTAACTCTCACCTAAAATGAGAAAATTGGGATCACTAAAATGTATTCAGCGTAAGCGATTACAAGTATACCTATATTTGTATGTCACCTATGTATACCTACCTATACCTATCATGGAGCTTTTTTCTATATATACGTCTAAATGTCTACAGAGAAAATGTTACATCCAGTCACCCTTTAGTATAAAAACGCGGTTACTGCAGTGTCTGACTTACCATCAGGTTAAGTAAACCAGTGATGTGTTTACACGGGCGGGTTGAAAGGACTTCCAAACTATTTCTAGTTATTGACTCTGATATGAGTCTCCCTTGGATTCGGTTGGTATACTTATAAAGGATCGTCAAGGATTTTCTACACAGGAACCAGCGTGTAACGGGGTAAACGACTGAGGTACTTCAGGGACGAGTCATTTGACAAGGAGGTAAAAGACATAAAATTTGTAATCATTACACATACACAGTAAACACACAAACATCATGAGTATAGTGTATTCTGACTTATAACGGAACTCTACGATAACAAAGGTTGGGCAGTCACAAAGAAGGCCCACGAAATGTCTATAGACTGAGGCCATGGACCAGTCGTCGTTCCCTGGGCCCCTGACAGTTACGTGTTGAATGGAACATAAAAATACACGTATTTTACGTGTCTTTTTTTGTTCCTTATAATGTTGTTATGCCGAGTCCCTCCTCTTTGCATGCGAGTTACCAGTGCTGCGATTCTGATATGTCGTCGCGCCGCGAAACAGACAAAATAATTGGTCGGGAGGTGCTCCAAACTTTATTACATTACTAAATACACTGTTCTTTACATATCGTGTGTGCGAATTGTGTCTATGATTTTAAAGTTTTACAGTCTATAAAACGTATATATAGAACATTAGAAAATTGACTTTGTCATGTCAGTCTTTTCACCATTTCGACGTCAGGTAGCGGGGCGGGGGCACGCAACACTAACCAGTTCGGTTCGAAGCTGCTACGAGCCGCGGCGGAAATCGGATGAGCATCAGTGTTACACAACCTCACGATTCCGGTTATCTTCGCGGCGTACAATGTATCAGCTACAACCGTCTCATTCATTTTCCGTCACTTTACTCTGGCGTAACTGTTAGGTGCGCGGGTTTTGTTATTATATAGTTCCGTGTTATATCCAATTCGTCCACCTGGGCGTTTTTTTCTTAAAACTCGGTCTTTTTTTTTTGGGGGTTTTGGCGATTTACCGGAAATGTTGGTAAAATTTGACTCTAATTTATAAGTACTCGTGGGTGGTCGTAAAGAATCGTGGTGTTGTAAGGATTTGAGTTTGAGTATCGGTCTTACTAACTGCTTTCAACGTCAGCACGAATAATCCATTGTAAATCGGAAACTACCCCTGAAAGACTTGGCTAAAAACAGGGCGTCTCTCGGTCCAGAGTACTACTCTCTCTCGCGCGCGCTAAGACAAAAATGGAAGGCGGAGTGGACCGTCTCAGGAGTTTCGAAAAAGGAGGTTCCGGGACATACGCGTCTCTCCTCGTCTTTGTTGACAGTGGAATTACCTACAGTCGAAGCGTCTGATAACATCATTCGCGCGCAGACAATAGCGTGCCTCCATGTCCCGCCTCCCTAAATTCCGGATGCGTATTTATTACGACTACTCATTGACTTCCGTCTTGTAAGGAAATTTTTTTTTATCGTGCAGACCTATCCAAACTCTTCGGCGTGTTTCCTATGCCGACCGTCGTGGTCGATATTTTACAAGATGAATTCTAGTGATAACATATTTACAACTTCGACCCGTACAAATGTTAAGTTTAACCGCAACTTATAAGCTGAAATTCTCTTCTACCCTCTTCGAGTCCCGAGTGTTTGTGTGAAACATTTCCTCCGCACTCGTATCTACATTACAAACGTGTGCGACTTCTTTCTAAACTCCTCCTCCTACAAAGAGTTTATAAAGTCAGGATTGTGTGTGTGTTTCATTCATATGAAAAAATAGAAATATAGCGGAGTTCTCTTCAGTCTTAAATAGTTGTCACCGACTATAAAAATTAAATTTACCCAAAGGACGTAGAATGTAGTTCGATAGTACGACTCGTGGTACAAGGGTATAGATGTGACCGCTCGTCGTACATCACGCCGATGTGACACACCTGTGCCTCATACTGCCTACCAATCCCCCCCTGTACCCACAACGTTGTAGATACAGATCGAGGTACACTCTTTTGTGATATATGATAAATTATATCTATTATACTTAGTGACTCTTTCTATGTGTTTGTGTGTCATCCCCGAGTTGTGTTTGAGTACTTAGACCTTCCGTCTCTACGGGA
>NW_011333194.1:353545-363238 GCF_000735185.1 Notothenia coriiceps | reverse complement strand
ACAAGTGATACTACGGTTACTTGATACGATATTTTACCACACGGAAAACTAAGGTTAACCTTACTTTTAGACACAGTTATATCAACAGTAACACAATAAGATGGTTTATTTGACTAAAGAAGGCCAAGGTTAATAGATCTCGTCCCTACCCGTTTTACCGTCGGGGGCGGAGGAGAAAAACGCCGGGAGTCTAATAATAATCTGTTGCATTAAGTATTTTATTTTTTATTTTTTAATTATAAAATATAAAAAATGAACACTCATGACTATGGCAGGTGAGTCCCCGCCGGCTTTCCCCACTTTTTCAATCTGCTAGGTTCCCGGCACTGACCTGCCCCAGGGGTTTTACAAAATCTTATAATTCTTTTCTTTTCATTTATTGGAAAGTAGTTAGAAGTTATAATTGGTAATTTCTTGCAATATAACATTTCAGAGTGATTTGAATTCTAAGTAAATTAAATAAAAGAAAGGTTTCAATTAATAGGTTTCGGAGACATGTGGGGGAAGATAAATGTACATTACCAAACCAGACGGAGGTTTGCGCACGTCGTGCCGTGAACCATCTCGCACTTTTGTACACTCCTCCCCTACGATCATGAATCGTGTTGGTCGGATGGTGAACACCAACATGGTACAGAGTTACTGAGTTTTCAGTCCGAGATTGCCATGCAGGTGTGTCGTCGAAAATTTTTTAAGAGAAAGAATTGCGAAGGTGCGAAGAGACGGGTAACGAAACTTACCCTCACTGCAGTGAAACGGAGCGAAAGCCGGCTTGACGTAACACCACTTCGCTTCGCTCTAAATGTCCTAAATGTCCCCTAAAAGTCCTAAGTTTTCAACTTGTTACAAGTTGAAAACTTCGACTCGACCTTCGCAGTCGGTTGTTTAGGGCAATACGTTTAGACCTGTCATGTTCGCGATCGGTTAGTTTGGCGCACGTTCGACCCTCTCCGGTCTGGCGTCAATTAAAGGAGTATAAGGTTTGCTCTTTAATGCCATCGTTTAGTGGGCCAAGAATGTGGTCTTGATAAATGCCCCTATGTTTGGCCCTCTTGGCCGTACCTCCCTCCACCGTCTCTGTCACCCACTTGACCATCCAAAAAGCGGACAACCCTCAATTAAATATAAATATAAACGAGCGTATTTTAGGGGCCCCAAAAAACGAAACATACGGCTCCCGCGCCTCTAAGTACACTAACCAACAACCAGCGCAACGAGCGCTTTTTAGGGGTTCGAGAGTCTGTGCGGGTCGAGGTTCTAAAAGTTCTAAAAAAAGTTTCGACGACAAACCTGCATGGCATCTTTTCTTCTCTTTCCTCTCTTTCTGTTCTCTCTCCCCTGATTTCCCGCTGTCATACAGTGGGTCAAAAAGTGTTTCTTTCAAACCAGGTACTCACCACCTTTAATAAGAACAATTGATTACAAAACAAAACAAATGATTCGACTGTATATCTGATGACAATTAAGAGAATGTCTTTTTAAGTCCTCCAAAAAAGTAAAGGTGACGAGAAATCGACTGTAAATTTCATCCATCCATCCATTAAGAGAAGTCTTTGTGAAAAAATAATATAAGGTACCTTACGAGAATTGTAGGGCTATCGTTACTTATATAATCTTACGAAACTGTTATTTATGTATGGTTTGTAAGTAAACACCTTCGGAACCGCGACATTTTTCGTGCTGGTTAGTAGACTCGGCGGCGATTTTATTAACCTACCGGATGGACGGACAGTCGGAAGGTTGACACGTGTTGGAATATAGCCGGGAGTAAACCAGTACACGCGCAAACACACACACGCCTCCTCCCGAGACATTCCTTCAGACTTCCTTCCCGTCTAAAAAAAGCCAACACCTGAAAGTCTAAGATCGCGTGAGTCGACCAAAAGTTAAGAATGGGGAATGGAAATTATTTACGTCCGTGTAAAAATCGCGGATAGTATGATTTAGTCAACAGGGAGGGGGACCACGGTCCTGGTTGTCGAGGTCAAGAGAGATCCAGTCGTCGGGACAGGGGGGGTATTACGACTTGGACTTGGTCGAAAAGAGGGTTGACTTCCCTCAAACCGTCGAACACAACTACTGTACGGTGAATTGTATAAACTTCCCTGACCTTTGTTATGTTTTTCGTTGTAGATTAATTCATTTCGAGTGGCTGTCCGGGCAACCAATATACGAGGTAATATTAGTGTCGATTCCCCGCACCAAGCCGGTCTGCGCTTCGTTCGTCAAACGAAAAGTCGGTTGCACACTTTTCATTGATGTTAAGATGGGCACCACATGTGCGAGTCATATAGTGCCGATTCTTGGTTAGTCTAACGAACTAAACTGAACAGGCAAAAATATTAAAATAATATGTAAAGTTTGTGTCATAAAAGGGTGTATCGGTTACTAGAATATTTTGTTTTTTGACGAAAATCAGATAAACCTACTACCCTGTCAAACTTCGCACTCACTCAGACATAATCCATTTGATTTTTTTTGTATTTAACAATTAGTGGCTGTAAAACCAATACTATAATTATTGAATACAATAATATAATTTCGTCCCCACCCCCTTGGAGGCCGGGGGCCCGGCATATGCCTGGGCGATTTGGTAACCATGCCGGGAGCTCCATTAAATATTTGTTTCACCGGACACGGACCACCACCTCGGGTTACACAATATAAAAGTACCCGGGTTTTAGGGACCGCCGCGGGACGAAGGTGAATGTGAGGAGCAATGCAGCGCTTCGACAGCATGTACTAAAACAAGACGTCGGGTTTATGGCGCCTTATTGGACACTGGAAACACACATAATGAGTGTTCTATGTTGCCGACAACAACACGGACGACATACTGTAATTCAATGGCGAACATTAATACGGAAATGTTCGAATTTTCAACATAAATAGTAGACTTATAACCGGCTTTGTTCAAATATAAGACTTTCGGTACTGAAATAAACTTTAGTCTATTTTGTTTGACAGTGCCTGGGACGGCGACAATAGATACTAATAAAATGCCGAAAAGTAAGTATTAAAGTCGCCCTCCCTCCCCCTCGCCGCGACTCCTTGTCGTCTCACGCCCAACTGTCCACTAAACACAACTGTAAGGGGAATAACACCAGTCGTCTCCTGTCGATGTTCACAGAATCCAAGTTCAATCCTGTGATTACAGACCCAATCACAAGTACTGACTACAATATACAGTAGAATGTTACCAAGTAGGGAAATTTACGTGTGTGTAAAAGGCACGAAAGGTTATCAAATTTTTAGCAAAATAAGGGTGACGATTGTTTCTTAAGGCGAGACACGGCATGCAAAAACATCCTTTTTTAATGCACTGGTCAATTTTGAGATTTTGTGCTATTCTGATTCCACAACATGTTTTCTTTCAGGCTTTTGGAAGGAAAACGTTGTAAACACAGATTGTGTATGTTCCTTTTACAGGAATGTGGCATTGAGCACTGTGAAACTTCATCCTACCAACGCAGCCGAGTAACTTTTATTATTATGGCCTCCTTTAGATTTGTTATTGAGCGTTTCACAAGACACGCAATCATTTGTTAATGGCGAGCCTATGTGGAAAGCACTTTGTAGAGGCCTTAGGGGACTGTGCTGATTGTCCCGGCTCTGGTCCCAAGTTACATCTACAGGTTATTGACTACAGCCACAGACAACTTTCGATCAATACTTGAGAGCACTACAGACATTGCAATTTCATTGATCTCCATCGCATTCCACAAAAGGTTACAGGAATGGAGTCTGAGGCAACTGTCGAGGCTGCGCTGCACAGGCAATCTCAATGAGTGGGAGAGGGTATTTTATGAGTGGTCAGAGCTGCTTGATGAATTCTAGAGAAAACAGTTTGAAAAATGAGAAAATAACAAGCAATGGCAATGTACATCTGCACTGCATACTGCTAGAGTATACTGAACCTTCACAAGATAAAGTAATGTTAGTAGAATTAAGGGTGTCAATAGTATTGCATGAATGCTCGTGAGTTAACTGAAAAACTGGAAGAAAATACTAACCACAGTTTAATTACATTACCAAGTTCACCAAATTCCTCCTGTAATTCCAGCACATAGATGTACCATGAATTGCATTGCAGTGGAAAGGAACTGGGACAAGCTACATGTAATGCACTGACTGGACCACCACTGGACATCAGTTATGATGACTGGTGTTTCAATACTCTGATCGGAATCAAGTGAACACATTACCTCCACTGGTTATTTAGGTGTGGTGAAAAGGGATGAATTATATTTTGCTAAAGCATGCATTAGCCAGTTTCTTGAAGTTGCATATGAGTGTGATAGCATTTAGCAGACAAGCTCATCACTGTACGAACAGACAGTGCTCGCAATATGAGCACTATCAGCAACATCATATAACCACATGTCCTGTGTAGAGCAATTTATACAGAGGGCAATCACATCAGCGTTGTCAATGCTTTAGCTAAGAGTAATAATAATACAAAATAATGATGCTACAATAAAGTAAAAAACCCTCTGATTTCTCTACACGTTTGTCACTCTTTATTTATTATAACAGCAAAGGTATTTATTTTATCTCTCCCTAAAATAAGTGAATATCTAGTATTTGAACCTTGTGATTATTCATGTTAAATCACAGATTATATTAGTGATTAACACAATTACATTTGTAATCGATTGAAACCACCATTGGGTTGGAGTACTTCACTCTTCTGTAGATTGTATTCACACCTGACCTTTACTCTACTGTTCAGGAGTCTTTATTTTATATTGCTTTCTACTCTTGGACTACAGACGGGGGTTAAAGTATGGGAAAAACCACAGTGGAATGCAGGCCAAACGCCAACAATGTCCAATTCAGAGGTCAAGTGTGACACGTTGCCTCTCTGCTCTGTGTTCATGTCATGGTTAGCCTTGTGTTCCTCAACAGCGTAACGAGAGTGTTTCCTATTGTACGCCACACGGCTGGAAACCTGCCTGTGTTGTGAACCGTGCTGCTTGTCACTGGGCATCAGAGAATGGTCCACTCATCGGAAACAAAGAAGACACAGATGCTGCATCCGCGCAGTACATGCCCTCATCTGCCTGATGCATATTCAGTTAAAATGCAGATTGTAGAGTAGCTCTAATGTAGTCTGGCACATTAGCCATGCGATAAGGGGAACATGTACATACAGTACTGTCACAGCATAAAAGCATTTTGCTGTACCTGAGAGGCAAGATGTGTATTTATACCATCTGCTGTAAGGGCTGCTGCATTTTGGTGACCATCACTGCTGACAGCATTTTGATGGCCACATCTATCGGTCATACAAGAATTATGAAGACGAGTTCTAAAGTGCTTTTGGTGGAAGTGGGGTTACTTTGTGCCATTTAAGATCAGAAGAGTTTCTGTCATAACCAAATACATCGTTGTTTCTTAGTTTCGTTTGAATAGTTTCATTTTTGTTGTTAATGAAAGGAAGGCCATTGGGTGGTTAACCTGGAGACCTTTTTTCATAAATATGATAAAATACAGGTTTTTGATTGTGTTTTTCTTATTTTTGACAAAGAGCTCATTGTGGCTCTCTGTCTTGAATGGTACGTTTAGTTCGATTGATGTATTATAATGTATAGAGATAACAAATTTTAATATATGTATTTTGAGGTCGCAAACAATAGCAACAATATCCCAAGGGACATTAAACATATTTTCATGGTCAGGATAGGCAGTATGTCTGGATGAGAAACAGTTAACGTCAACAAAACTATATTTTTCCATTTTGAGTTGATGAAGCAAACCCACAGAAAGATACTCTAAATCTGCCATTAAGATTATGAAAGGGCGATGTGTACAGAAGCGACAAATGAATGTTCTGAATGGGTCTTCCGACTCTTACAGATTGGTTGTGCAATTGATTCGTGCACATCGAATGAGAGGCCAAATCCAGTGTTAATCCACAGCTGACGAGCGGCATGTAGTTGACTCAGGTGTTTGAGGTCTGAGCAGCTGTTCCAGGGCCAGCTCCACATACAGCAGCGCTGCATGGTCAGTTATCTCCAGCTGAGCCAAGGCCTGTTGTCTGTGCTATATTTGATACCTCAGTGAGTAATTAATAGGGTTCTATTAATAACAATGGGAGATGAAAAATATCCCTTTTCTTCAACGCTCCCTCCCGCAGCTTTAGGCGCCGCCACTGCTCACTGTAGCTGTCACAAAGCTGGCGGATGAAAACTATCATTCTGTTTCGTTCACTGTGTTAATTCATCCTTATTAGAAAGGCGGTGTGGCAGTAACTAAAACGGTGGTTAAAGTTTAAACTGTTTCCAGTAATCGCCAGAGGAAATTCCAAACAAAGCCCATTAAAGTATACAGCTGCTTAGGTGCAACAGTCGCATTGAATTTGGTTAAAGTATGCTTACCCACAGCTACATTTGAGTCTGTTGCAGATGGAGAATGCAGACGTGAACACTAAGGCCATGATCTGATTTAATATTTTAAGTGGATATAATTGGAGTCAAGTTGAAACCAATGTTCCGAGACAGCCCTCATAACAAGCACCAAATAATTAATTTTGATCGTGAAAACTGATATTGCAGTCATGTGATTGTGTATAATTCATTAGCTGATGCTGATTTTAACAGGGGTGTCTTCTGTGGCAGACGGCTCAAGCAAGCCCACAGCAGATCTGCAATAATATCGGAAGGAATCATGTGATCACATTATTAAAATAAGCCAATAAACGTACATTTTAGGTATGTTTCCAGTGACAGTGACTGGACAAGTTTCTGATGGTGTTTCTTTTTTTTGCATTGTGTTTTGACACATTTCATATTTTTATATTTACATTATCTTTGAAGCTGTAGCACGTTTCTACGAATGGGCTGTTGTTACGCGTTTACACCCGAGTGCCACCGTAGGTTTCCCTAACTTTTATTATGAGTGTAAAGAATAAAACAGATTTTTTAAACATCTGAGTGGTTATTCATTTGAGAAAATGATGCTCCATATGTGTTGAATTATTGACAAACTGTTAACAAACAGCAGTATATGCAAATATTTGCATATTTACACCATATCCATATTTTTGCATGGGAAAATATTCAGTTTACTTATTTGTTTTACCTCAGTTGAGTTTTTACTTTTTTATCTAGTTATAATTAGTGCTGTTATGAGGGGTGCATATTATGATTTGGATACTTCATGGATATGTTTGTTCTTCTCCCACTCCGGGTTCTTGATGCACGCATATCCCTTCAATAATTGCCAACGGGGGGAATTAAATGTGGCTTCTGGGAAGTCAGAAGATAATTTCTTTGTCCAATTTTGGTTGTAAAGAAATGTGCAATAGACATGTTCAGATTATAGACACAGTAAATTCATTTCGATATGTTGATAGTCTGGCAGTTCTGCTTTACATTACAGACAAATGTCTCCTCAGGTCAGGTAAACACAGAGATAATGGGCATTAAATCAAAGGTTTTGTATTCCCTGTGGAAGGTTTTAGAATGTGTTTACTACAGGTCATCTAAATCCTGTAAAAGCAGTAAATGTCGACACTTAGGTTCAGGTGACTTGCTGCACTTGACCTTTACTGAACTAATAAGGAGCACCTGAGATGAAGAGTAAGCCATCTGGGATATTTAACTGGACAATCTCAAGTCCTGAGTTTTAACAACACTGGGTGTGCTATGATTCATAACCAAACATTCCCTGAGGGTTATATTATGCTCGCATTAAATCAACAAAGGCAGGGATCATACAATATAAAACTTTCAGCAGGGTCTAAATGAAAATGGGTTTAAAAAGTACACCCATTAAAAATAGATCCTAATCTGGTAGATGGGCATTGTGTATATTGACAGTGATTCATTCTGATATGTCTTAATTTCTTCAGAGCTGGCATGTAGCTATCATGGTATGTAAATGCCATTGACAGTTGCCAAGTGCCAGTACATCACTTTACAAATGTGAATAGCAGGAAATGAGTGTGGGCAGAGAGAGCTATTGAGTGGTGATTCTGCAGTGACAGTTATTTCTACCCAAGCAATAACTGCCCACTACACTGGCACTGTGAAGCCAAATCAGTAAGCCGGCCTCGAGCTACGCAGCTCTGTTGTTGCCATGGTGAGCAGATTATCTCTGTATGAGAAACCCTCCACTCTCCTGACATTGTGCCCACCGCGGTTGCCTCTCATGTGGCCATGGATGTTTGTTTTATCTGGTAACCTTTAAGTGCATCACTTCCTGCGGGATTTCTAAAAAGCCAGATACATATTTCCTTAAGTTCCTTTTAAAGTCAGCAGCACAAACAATGAGGTTACACAATGACATTAAGATGAATTCTGGTTATTCCTTTCACTGTCTTTGCTAGAAGAAAATGCTGTTGCTGTCATTCCCATGTCATCGGATGGAATAGTTTTGTCACCACCTGTGGTGTTTCAAACTGTCACACAAGGCAGTCTTTAATTTAGTGTCTGTATGAGACGCACCAGGCTTTCAAATAACTATAATTTAAACCCAATCGCAGCAATAGAGGACAAGTTACCCAGAAGTCAGGAGAAATTGAAATTTCTAAGGTGAAATGTTTGTAGTCCCAGTGTGTGTCCAATATGGAACCAAAGCTCAAAGGGGAGTTACATAAAAAGCATAAGCATTTTAACCCAACCCACTATCTTGGGTGATAGCGGGGGGAATAAGCCCAGTCTGTAGGGACTTGGCTTTGAAACTGTAGTGTCCCGATTTCAAGTCTTAATTGAGACACACAAAGAGCAAATGAATATACGCAGCAGATACAATACATGAATGGCACACATTTGTATAGTACACTAACCCTTCATGTAGGCTATTCATCCATATTATTAAGTGTCAGCAAGGTAGATTGTAAACGGCCACTACGGGATATGAGGGGCCGTTAGGGACATTATTCAGAAATACCGTTCATACACACATATGAAACGCACTCACACACACATGAAACTCACTCATATTATACACATGTGAAATGCACTCACACACACATGAGACGCTCTCGCACACACACATATGAAACACTCTAATACACATGTGAAACAAACACACACACACACACACACACACACACACACACACACACACACACACACACACACACACACACACACACACACACACACACACACACACACACACACGTGAAATGCGATTTCAGTATGTTGTGTGAGAGGGATTGCAGTATGTTGTGTGAGAGGGATTTCAGTATCATCAGTATCTTCATCAGCTTTTATTGAAGAGACTCTTGGTCCATTACATACAACACTCAAATATAAATTAAAAAAGGCAGTTATACCAATGTTTCTACAGAGGTGACACTGAGATGCGGATTTGAAAGCAGCATAATGACAGAGTTATGAGAAACATTCAATCGACAGATGAATTTGTAAATCAGATTTCTCAAGACGTTGAAAGTATGTTGTGTGAGAGGGATTTCAGTAGGTTGTGTGAGAGGGATTTCAGTATGTTGTGTGAGAGGGATTTCAGTTGACACGGAAGGCATCTCAGTTGAAAAGGAAGTTGTTTTAAAAAAACATTGAAGAACCGAATTTGCTTCTGTGAACACCACAGTCTGTGACTCTGAAAAACGTGTTTTGGAAAACCCTTTTAGTTTTACTCCTTTTACTGTTGATGTTGTTCGTCAAGCTTTAACCAAGTTAGATCTTAAGAAACTGGCCGGCCCGGACAACGTAGAACCTTTCT
>NW_011333194.1:323493-353248 GCF_000735185.1 Notothenia coriiceps | reverse complement strand
CACTTTGATTGAACTAGGCCAGTAGGTAAGGGCTTTCCACTGAATAATAACTGCAGCGATGTATGTTTTAGCTGAATACACGCTTTTTTTAACCCTAACTGATGCAGTTAGTCATTTCTTTAATGTTTGTTCTTTCTGATGTAAAGTCAAGGTTGTAACTGTTTGCAGTGAAGTTGTGGGGCGCTGAACTGTTCCTTTGATTCTTTTGAATTATGATAGTAATTACTGGTCTTTCAAATTTGAAGGAGGGTGAGCAAGCATCTTGAGGAATGTTCATCATTAACTCCTCCAACAAATATAGTTTATTTAATAATAACAGTGAATATGTGAATCATAACAGTGATTGACAGCTGATAGGAATAATATGATTGTTAATATTATCCTATTCATACAGACACACATCGATGAGACAGTTAATTAATGTACTTATTGCATCAGTCTGCATATTTGGTACCCCTGCTGGTCTAAGAGTTAAACCAACTCATTCAGTTAAAATTCATTAAATTACCTGTGCCACCTTATACTGTATATTTATATTTAAGGCTTTACTGATGTGCCACAATAATGTCACCTAATGTTATTGAGTTAAAATATCAATATTGTGACTTTCCAAGTTAACATTGATTGATATGACTGCGATTCAATCAGAATATACTTCTGCCAGGGGATGCCACCCCTCAAATTCTCCTGCCACCTTCTTGCCACCCCATGAATATTTGTCTAGATCCGCCCCTGGTAAGGTGTTAGAATGTGAGGTTATTTTGTGTTGTTGTTTGTTTGATTCTACTTAGCAATAATAGTTCCACGTCATATAAGCATTGTGATGTAATGAATAGATTTGATCTGAACATCTATACATTTGGACAATTATTTGTGTAACAGGAACTTCAAAACTTTTATTTTGGAGACACTAACACTTTACTTCCGGTTTTCTTCCGCTTTCCCTGGCTTGTGATGCTAGCTGCTAGCCGTTTCATGCTAGACAGTGAAAACGTGCGTGCTGGTAAGACTTGACCGCCTAATTTAAACTTTTTGAAACCTACAGAAACTTAGCTACGACTGTAGACGTAACACTGCCAATGGGTTTGTATTTTTGAGCGCAATTTAGTCATAAAAAACCACCAGGCTTCACATTATTCTAGGTACCCGACAAACAGTATCGTTACTGTGGGCGACCATAGATGCATTAACAGAACTCTCAACCAGCACAAGACAGTGATCATCTGTCCCCCAGTAACTAAACATTATTCCAAAGACTCCCAAATTAGGAATCTGGTATTTTTAACAGGTTTCTCTACGCACATGGAGAGCTTTGACGGTTAAGGAAGTTACTAGTGCAATATTATTTTGAGTAGGCTATAAAAATGCATGTATGCCTTTACTAAAATAACATGGAAAGTGGAAAATCGGTGGAAAACAAATGGATTTCCATTTTTTTTATATAAATAATGTTGAAGATAAACATGTTTGAAACATTATCTTCAAATCTCTCAATATTATTATTTTTTTTAATTAAACATAAACAGTCAATTGTTTATTATACTGTATTTCAAATTTGACTTGACAGCATTGCATGTATTGTGCATGTGGACCTTGAGTTGTGTGTATTGTTACCACCGTCTTTTCACAAATAATCAGAACGAAAAACTGATTTCTAGGTTTTTATCCAGAGCTGGTAATGTGTTTTGGATGGATAAAAAATTGCATTATGATCCCTTTTCTGTCTTTACACAACATTACTTAATTCATAACAACCTTTAGTATAAATGATTGGTTATATTAAGCTTTGTGATTTTCCTTACACTTTTAAAAAATAATTATGCTTTTTATCATGTGTGTTATTCATATTGAGTGTCCTGTGCCTTATGTCCTAGAAAAAATGCCATCTAGAAATCATCTCGACAAAATCGGGAGGAAGAAGAAGAAGAAATGGACGGAGGAGGCCATGGAGCGTGCGTTGATCGAGGTGAAGTCTGGGAGGTGTACGGTGAGACAGGCTGCCAAAGAGTTTGGAGTCCCTAAGTCTTCCCTGGGGGACAGAGTGAGTGGACGGGTGACACCGGGGAGCCGCAGCGGGCCTGCTCAGCTTATAACATCTGCGGACGAAGAGCTGTTGGTGGAGTTTTCTTTATACATGTCCAAGCATGGCTTCCCTCTCACAAAGCAACAGCTGGTGTCTTTTGCATCATCCATTTACAAGCGGCAGCATCGGAGGGTGGCGTTTTCTAAACTAGGCCAGACCTGGTGGCTCAATTTTAGAAAACGTCAAGAAAAGAATATCACCATTCAGCCAGCAGACAATGTTGTTCGTGGGAGGACAGTGCATGTGAGAAAAGAAGCATTGGATCCGTTTTTACACTTACTAAGCACTGTCATGGACTCTCGTGGGCTCCGAGACAAGCCTCATCAAATTTTCAACTGCAATGAGACGGGCTTTCAGCTGGGCAGGAAGAGGGTGATTTTGCCTAAATCTGCCAGTCTGGGCTGCAAGCCAACGTCAGGCTCCAGAGACCACATCTCCGTCCTGGCTTGCTTTAGCGCAGCTGGAGAGGACATTCCCCCATTTATTATCTACTCAAAGGCATACCCAGGGGGAGTATGTTACAAGACTCAAGGGCCTCCAAACGCACTCTATGGATGGTCCAACTTGGGGTGTATCAACTCTGACCTTTTCAAGAAATGGTTCCTCAAACACTTCCTCCTGCATGCACCAAAGGAGCGTCCGCTGCTGCTGATTTTCGACGGACACAAGTCTCCGGTGAACCTGGAGGTGGTGGAAGCAGCTCGTAAGGAGGACGTCATCCTTCTGTGCCTCCCCCCTCACTGCTCTCACATCCTGCAGCCACTCGAAGCAGGCCTCTTCATTCTCCTGAAGAAGCGCTTTGCTGCCCTCGTAGGCGATGGTTGTGCCCCTGATTCTCACTTTGCTGTCAGCAAGAAGGAGTTCTCAGGTGTGTTTAAAGAGACATATCAGGTGGTGAAGGAAGAGGAGGGTGTGAGGATTGTGAAGGATGGCTTTAGGAAATGTGGCATCTACCCACTGAACCACTTTGCTTTCAACGAGGGTCATTTAATGGCATCGCAGAGCATGGGCTCAGAAGCTGGATGCTCCCTGTCCCCATCAGCTGAGGGGGAGAGCTCACAGCTGCTGGACCCCCATTCAGACTCATAACTGCACAGTCGGACATCAGAACCTTTAAGGAATGAGAGTTACTGCTTTATCTAAACCTGGCTGATCATTTTAAAAACTAAAGGATGCAACACCTCCCTCAGCTTTCTCTCAGAGAGCCAGAGGCTAGCGGTGCGTTTATGAATTAAATGTCAATGTTTTTCTCAGATTTCGAATTTAAATGAAAATATTTAAATGCTGCCCATTTGCATTTTCCAACCTGGGGGAGAGTTCTCTGAAATTACATTTTCATTAGTCAATTAATGGTTTTATTGGGATATGAATTTTAAAATTATATTCCCGCTGAAGAAATTAATATATTCTTATCATTACTGTTCTTTACATGCTTAGATAAACGGAAACATTTCAAACTTGGCAACACTGTATTCTCTTGTTTAAGACTTACAGGAAGTAGCACATTGGGGACATTTCTAAATCTATTTTGATCCATGCAGAGGATTTGCAAAGAAGAAATACTTAAAAGTTGTTTCTAAGGGGTTTCTTTCCAAAATGTTGAAATCTGCCATAAAACAAACAGCGAGAACATGAGGGATTATAACAATGTCCTTTTCGTAATAATGATAGGACGCTATGAGGCGGCTAACTCATCTCAGTCGTGCATCATATTCTTCCTTTGCTTGAGCATGTGAATGTACTACTCGGCCCATTACGACATGTTCAGAAAAGTTGAACCCTTTTAAAATTGGGGAGTGTCTCAAGATAAATGTGTTGAAATATTGTAATGTTCTCCATTCACACAGATGAATGAATAAGCACTGCAGTATTATCTCAGGGAGAATAAACAGAATAAATATATTCTTTGAATATTTCTGCATTACATATATTCCATAATATAAGCTTAACAGTGTACTATTAAGCAAACTATTTAGTCATCATTCTTTGATGTGATTACGTGTGGGTGTGTGTCTGTGTTCCATTCAGGTGATGTAATCGCAATGCAAGAGGTACAGCTGGCAACAAAACACAGGTGGGGAAAACTACTGCAAACATTAAATTAATGTTTCAAAGCATATTTAAACAACTTATATAAATATGATCATTTATCATGATGGTGACTATATGCTCAGCATAACACGATTCTTATTAAACTCACACACTCAAATTGATTCCTGGTAAATAAATACATTATAATTACATTTTAAAATGTACATTTGGAGCCATGTAGGTGTGGAGTTAAAGCAGTTGTTTTTCTTGTGTGCCTTGGGGGGGAATACTGGAGTCAGAATGGCATTCAGATCAATGCTCCATCAGCCAGCTACCGTGGGCCTGCAGTGCATTGTGGGTCCTTATGGAAGCAGCAGCTGCCCATGGCTAAGTTAATGTTTATGTATGTTATCATCACAGATGGGGATTAGTGCCTGCAGCCTTCATAGTTTTTTTATTCACGGACGCAACAGTCAAAAGGAAAAGTTCAACGCCACCATGGTGTATCAATATGGCTCTCTGCACAAATATGTATAAACACAAGATGTGGCAGACTGGGGTCTAGTATGTAACTGTTACAGGATTTAGCTTTACTGCTTTTTGCAAACCTAAAAAATAACTAGTTTGTTAAATCCATAAAAGAAAAGACCAATTATGCATTATATTTTTGAATAAAATAGTGTCTTATATGTTTACTAGTGATGTGGAGAAGCTTTCCAAATCACTGTGAAGCACTCGATGTTGAAAATAAATCAGTTTCAAAGCTTTAGATACTGTTAATCATGGCGCCACCTGCTGGACAAACCTTGGTATGGGTTTTTATTAATGTTTTGGTGGTTTTATAGAATTACTGTATGCGTGTTCATTTGCTTTCAAGGCAACAACATGCAGGTACTCACTCAAATATCTTGACTTTGGACAGGACGTATGAGCTCAGTCTGGCCGGAGAGGGTCTGCTCTCCACAGCCTGGTCGGTACTGCAAGACAGAAAAAAGTTGTTAGTTTGCAGCATCTTTGTTGCACCATTTCTCTGTAAAAAAAAATCAATTATTGCAATGAGAAAAGCTAAAGAGTACTGAGAAAAAAAACATTAACCACGCCTTGCAACTCTATAGCACATCTGTTAAGTGCAAGATAGAATCAGATTTAAATTTGTGATAATTATATTGATTTAAATCAACATTTCATGATAAATGTAGAATCTTAACCACGCAGAATACCTTGCTAGTTCTTCCTCTTTCTTTTCCTGTTTTGCCCTCTGGATCCAACACTTATCATTCTTCAGTGAATTCCGCACCCTGGTGGTTTTGAACACCTTGTTCCTGTCAACCGCTACAGTACAAAGACACACACACACACACACACACTTTCTGTCAGCACTAGGTTGGTATCAGCAATACTCACATACTGTTTTCAAATCTTATAAATGGATGAAATAATAAAATATTGAATTCAAGTGTGACTTACCTTGTGACATGATGTTGATATTTGCTCAGATTTTTAACCTGATGAGATTTAAAAAACACAATGTTTTATCCCAGATTTGTATTTTTAAGTTAAACAGCAAATATAACAGCAATACAACTAATCTACAGTATATATCTTGTACTTTAGTTGCTTCCTTTTACCTTTTTCTCTTTCTATATGCTCACAATTCAAAGACACAACATCTCATACACGACCCGTCCTACTGCATTCTGATGTGAAACCACCTACTCTTCAAAGTGACATTCAAGCACTTGTCATGTATTACACTGACTAGTGTCAACATTTGGAGCTATGATATATTATAATTAACTATTTCTATGCTTTTGTCATGCACTCTCATTTTATGCTTAAAATAGAAACTGAATAATTTCACCTTGAGTAAAAAAAGAGGTGACAGAGTTCTGTAAAATTCTCTCCCACATATTAAGTCTCCATATTTACTAGTTGCTCTTTTGCTCAGGCTCTCAACCCGCTCTGTGTTTACAGCTGGTGTCCTATCAGTGTGATAGGGCTAAAAGAGAATTTAGATATATGCACAGTGTATGCATTTATCTAAATTCTCTTTTAGCCCCTCTTGACATTTTGACCTACACTTTGTGCTTTAATCTCCTTTGGTGGGGCTGTGTCAGCTCCAATTAACCAGGTCAAACCCATTATGCATAGAAAATGAAAGCAATTCTGACTCTGTAATGAGCCCTTAACCCTGCATCGTCAATGAAAATGAAATTAGAAGTTGAAGACTTTTTCTGCACCATATTTTTGTTCTCACCTGTTCAGGTCAGCTGTGTCAGCGCAGAGTGAAGTGTAGCCTCCTCTGGGTCTCTGTCTCAGGCAGCTAGAGTCACTTCAGCCTTAGCAACCACCCCGCCTGTCACTTAAGTCCCCTCCCCCTGCTGGAGTGAAGGATGTTGCCATGCAGGTTGGGTGGGCGGGATGCATTTCAAAATATGTGTTGTTTTATATTTTCTGTTTCCTGGAGCAAGAAATGTAACTTTCTATAGCTGCCAAGTTTTCACAATCACTATATCCTGACCTATAGCTTTGTTTACGCATGTGTTTTTCAAAATGTGGCTAGAAATGAAACCCTGCAGACTATGAGCTAAAAAAAATTACAAAAACATTTAAATGTCTACATGTTAATATTTGAGTCCTGCACCATTTTAGGTCTTAGATTCTCATTTTGAAATTCCATTTCATAGATTTGCATCCACTGCCAATGACTGCTTCTCTGATATGGTGCTCATATGACAATAAGGCAAGAAAACATTTTTAGTCATTTTAGTGTGGTTTCCCTCTTGGCTCCAAAGAAAAGTATTCCTTCAAAAACATGCAGTTACAGAGCGGGGCTGTCTAGGAATCAAGAAAGACCTGATTTCATACTACTAAGAATTGTATACTCCTTCATCTGAGATGTCACCTCACCTCTTTGCACTGGTGTTTAATACTAGTTTAATACTAGATGAACATTGCATTTTTACATTTTAATGTGTTTTTTATATGTTTCTAGTTATTGTACTTTTTATCATGTTTTTAATTATTGTTTTATTATTGTGCTCCCATTGTGTTATTTAATATTGTAGTTATTGCCTGTACAGCACTATGGTCAACTAAAGGTTGTTTTAAATGTGCTGTATAAATAAATAAAGATTGAGATTGAGAATTCCAGTGCAAAACATCTGGATCTTCTCCAGTGAAACTCAAATTGGCTCATCGAGAAAGTTAACCTCAGTCTTTTTAGTTATTTTTTCTGCTTTGATTTACTACTACTTATTTACATGCCCTTTTTTTTATTGACTCTACTTTGATGTTGCACACTGCTAAAGAGCTTCCAAACACATTCCCATAAATCAATGCACAATAACAATATAGATGTATTGCTGTTAATTAATTTGCCAATAACTAAATTAATTACTGTGTCTGTAAGGAGCTGTTTCAGATGTTTTTTTTAATGTAATTTAAGAAACTCAACAGAACCTGGAGTCAAAAGGATCTGCATGACAAAATGACAAAATAATTTTATCCTTTGGGTAATGTTCCATAAACATGCCCTGAATCAAATGAATATTCAAAAGGATATTGCACATATTATTCAGCTCTTAAACACAATCAAGCACACACACAAACATACTCACAGCTTTTTTTAGGAGCATGTGAGCATGTCGAAACTTTTCGTGTTCTCGTGTGAACATTTGCATTTGAACCTATAAACATATAATTTTTTAGGAATCCAGCAGAACCTCCTCTGTAGGTTTGCCTCTTTGGACCTCAGCCAACAATTTCAGTAAAGCATTCCTACAGCACATTATCAAAACAAGACGAATGCACTCAAAGCCATAACATAGACAGTATAGTACATACTGCGTCATCAATCTGTTCCCTCTGTCAAGAACAAGCAACAAGAGGAAACAAAACAAGAGAAAGAAAATGTATCACTGCACCCGCCTGAGGAATGTCTTGATTATGGGAGACAAATGGAGGAGTCTCCACCGCCCTGCACCCCCCCATCACCTTTGAGGATACTCTTCCTTCACCCCACAGCTCTCTCTACTCTCCGTTCACCCTTTCACCCTAGCCCACCCTCCTGGAGATCGCTGAACACACATGAAGGAGATACAGAGGGTTGGCAACAATTCCTTCCTGGAGTTCAATGACCAAATGAAGGCGATACACAGGGTTGGCAGCATGTCCTTTACCCCCGCCCCTCAACGACGCCCATCAAAATCACAGAAGCAGAGACGCGCACCATCTCCCTCGTCTTCATCACCGTACCTACGTCAACCACCTCCCCCCCTGGCAGCATGTCATTTACCCCCGCCCTTCAACGACGCCCACCAAAATCACCGAAGCAGAGACGCACACCATCTCCCCCGTGTTCATCACCGTGCCTACGCCAACCCCCCCCCCCTTCAAGAAAGCATCTGCGGTCTCCGTAGCCTGATAAGAATGTGTGTGTACAAAACGCAGCAAACTCTAACTGATATGTGCTGGGTCCAGACTCAAGGGCGTATGTATGGCACTCGAGATGCCTGGATAACTTAATAACAAGTTGACAAGACAAAGAACATATATCACTGCAAGACTTCTGCAAATTGAAGGAAAGATTGCTTTGCACTGCACACTGCACTAATTGCAAATCTCCTCTTTTGTTGTGTGTGTGTGTGTGTGTGTGTGTGTGTGTGTGTGTGTGTGTGTGTGTGTTATGGCTTTGAAGCTCCCTGTCCACACACACGGTATAGATTGTTTGCATCTATACAAAACCAGGTGGACACACTAAAGCAGATTTCCGTGCAGTCACACCTACGTTACTCATCCCCACACAAACATTTATATGCGTCATTCACACATGAGCGCTCTCACTTGAAGAGGCTGAAAGCAGGTAACAGGGAGGTTAACAGCATTGTTGAGCTGTCCACTATTACCCAGCATGCACTTTGACTGGCAGCCCACATCACTCCAGCTCTCATCTTCCTGTCTGCTGCCACTGCTATTATTCACACACCGTTTTCTCCCGCATACACACACTTGCTCACTTTACAAACGTTCTTTTTTTTTCGTCTCGATATATATTTCCGCCTCTTCAGGTTCTTTGATCAGCTCGGCTGTTTGATCTTTCCGCGTGCCACCCTTTCCTTTCTTTCTATCGTTTTTTTTTTTACAAAGCAGCTCTGCCTTAACCGGCATCATCGACGTCTCCACTGATCTCAAACTTCTCTTCTCGGAGCAAACATACAAATTTGAGATCTTAGGGCCCTACTTTTTCTTCTCAAGCTTTAACTGTAATTGTAACCATACAAGGAGTGTGATAGCAAAGACGCTTATATAAGAGGAGATCTTTGAAGATAGACGTGGAGCGGAAACATGAAAAAGAGAAGAATAAAAGGTTGTTCGGGGAAGGGGAGGAAGAGGGAAAAAGGTACAGATGTATAATTGATTACTTCACCATTTCATTAAATATATATGGAGAGATCATGATGTTAGCACAATGCATCTTCAAGGATCCCTCTTTCTCTGATGTGACGAGTGCAAACACACACACACACGCTGCCGCACATAAAGACATGGACACACACACACACACTTTCTTGGCAGGAGAATCAACTATTACAGTGTCTGTCGGTCATTACGCCTTATTCCCACGGTGATGGATGTAACACTTTGTGGCGCTGGAAAATGTGTTTTGGAAATGTGTTTGGAATTGCTTTGCGGCAGCACTGAATGCTTTTGGAATGAGATCATAACAGGCTGAGAGCCGCTGTAATACCATTGTGGAGCAAGTGGCACAGCGCCGCTTCCACGTAAGTGACCGAGTGGTGTGTGTGTGTGTGTGTGTGTGTGTGTGTGTGTGTGTGTGTGTGTGTGTGTGTGTGTGTGTGTGTGTGTGTGTGTGTGTGTGTGTGTGTGTGTGTGTGTGTGTGTGTGTGTGCTGTCAAGGTGCGTTACTTATATGTGACAGCTGCATATGTGCGTCATAAAGCAGATTGATGGTTCAGAGTGTGTGTTTATGTGCGTGTCACAGCGAGATTGCACTTACATATTGTGACTTTGACAATTAAATATGTATTTGCCTGCAATTCTGCGCTAAGTGTGAGCGTTATACCGTCTGCACCTGCATTACGCTGACAGCTGGGAACCTCGCATCTCAGGGAAATACGATTTTCTCCGTTCATGCTTTTAAGAAAGCAGGGGGTTGACGCTATGACCCAGGTTGGACCGGGTTATAGTATGTCATCCGATGAAAGGATGACAGCTAAGTAATGGTGTGAAGGTTCACTGAAGATACATTCAGGGTGCATTGAGATCATGGATGTATAAAGAGAACTGGATACAGTGATGGAGCAAACATACACATTTGAGATCTTAGGGGCCTACGTCTTCATCACAAGCTGTACTGTAATCTTACCCACAGTTACAAAAAGTACCCAAATCATCCGGGGTCTTTGGCCCATGAAGGTGTGGCTTGAATTGTCCTAAAGCCCCGCCTCCAATCTGCCATTCAGTTGAATGAGTGAAAGGAACTCTGGATTTAGTGGATTTTACTCTTTTAAACCCTAGTGATTTTAATAAGTGCTATTCTAATGTTCATATGGATATAAACATACATGGATACGATATGGATGGATATGGATAGACCTCGAAAAAAGATATATATGCAGATTTACAGATGTCTCTTTTACAATGTAGGTCAGTGGGAAATCATATTTTTGCGCCCAATGACGTCACAGACTGACATGGTAGTCCAATCATTTGGTCACTACAAAAATGTGCCCGCCCAACTTCCTGAAGGTTTGATAAAGATCAATAAACTGAGACTATACTCAGAGGGAACCTAAGCCCCATATGATATTTTCCTAGCAGTTCCTAAAAGATGTGTCTTGGTCCACATTGCCCATTTGCTGACTCCATGAAGTCCTGCTCAGTAAATGTTCCTCCATTTCTGTATTTTAAACATTAGTAATGTGTATGTGTCATTAGTGTTTTGTAGTACTCATATCACATAAGACTGAATATTGCCTTGAGATGCTATTTTCCAACCGTCAGTGTTTTTTTCCGGGTGCTTTACAGATATCTGACGCGGTACTGTCAGCAGCAAGGAGATCCCCGGGGACTGTCAATACACAATTACCTTGTATTTTTATGTGCATAAAATGCACCAGAAAAAACAAGAATATTACACAAATACGGCCTCAGGGAGGAGAAACGTACGCTCAATGGCTCACACGCTAAGACTATAAGCAGCGTTTGTTTTTTATTAACCAGCCCACGAGTTTGAAATAATGTATGATTTATGTGACAGAAATGTATACACACACGCTTAACACAGATATAAAATTCAAATGTCAGATATTTGCATATATATCTTGTAATCTTTTATAAACAGTACAGTCAGAAAAGTGGTAAAGCTGCAGTCATCCCCCGCCCCGTGTGTTGTGATTGGTCAACAACTTAGAGATGTCCCGCCCCTTTAGCCTATCGTGTACAATGTGTTGGAGTGCTAGCCAATAGAAGCGCCAATGTTACATAGTGATGTTGCAGAGTAATAAAAGCAGTGAAATGGAGACCATTGACATCCACCAAAACATATATAACACAATATAGTTAACGGAAAAACCCCAAAACCCTAAATGGGCCCCTTTAACATTTTAAACTGAGATATATTATACACACACATTCTTACACACAACATCCTAAACTCAAACTCATAGCAGATGATTGACAAAGTTGCAGTCGTGCTTATTAGGTAACATTTACTTTGATGGACTTTCTGAACGATTTTTCCCAACATGGCTCCATGATGAGAAGCATTCTG
The DNA here is from genome assembly GCF_000735185.1 of Notothenia coriiceps. Lineage (NCBI taxonomy): Eukaryota > Metazoa > Chordata > Actinopteri > Perciformes > Nototheniidae > Notothenia > Notothenia coriiceps. The sequence goes on along the minus strand of NW_011333194.1, from coordinate 341,339 downwards.
TTTTACTTCCCCTCCTGCAGAGTCTCAAACTTTTTCTCCAGGCTGAGCAGAGAGGAGCAGAACAACTGTCACCTTAATGGATGTCAGCTCGCAGCTATTGTAGTAACTCTGTTATCCACGGAGGTACAGGGAGGGATTTAAGCTACGCATAAATAATTGATGAGTACTGATAGCAGAAAATTTTAAAAAAAATACACGTCTGGTAGTTTGAGAGCCCACAAAGGATACGGCTGCACACAGCTATAAAATGTTCTACTTAAAGATCACTTGGTATAAATGTTGAACTGGGCATGTTTAATTCAAATTGGCGTTGAATATTGATTTAAGGAGATGGGAAACTCAGGGCACAAACACACTTTGTAAAGGAGACGTGAGCATCTGTAATGTTTGCACACGCTGAAGAAGATTTGAGGAGGAGCATGTTTTAAAATTCATCTAACACACACACAAAGTAAAGTATACTTATCTTATATCTCAGAGAAGCTCAGAATTGATCACAGTGCTGAATATTTTTAATTTAAATGGGTTTCCTGCATCTTACATCACTACATGCTACACTGTGTGGACAGTATGACGGATGGTTTNCTCATCGGACATTTATGAGAGAAAATCTCTAATGTCCAAGTGCAAGTGAAGCTCGCGCCAGGGGGGGGGAGGGGTTACAAGGCTCGCGTCTTGTGCTGCATTCACTTGCACTTGGACATTAGAGATTTTCTCTCATAAATGTCCGATGAGCCACAACTTTTCTTTCAAAACAAAGCTGCCAAATGGGGTGGCAGCTGGGGTGGCAAGGCATTTTTCTGAGGTGGCAGCTGCCACCCCGTGCCACCCCGTAGAACCGCCACTGCACCTTACCATAGACTGTACTTTTATAGATGATGCTACACAATGTAGGCCTATGTGTTTTTCCATGACAGATTAAGATACATATGTATTGCTATGACACAATGGCAATTCGTTTGAATGATTAGTTTCAGTCACTAAATCATTGCAAATGTTCACACTCTTATTTTAGTGTTTACGGCTAGACCATGGCCTTAACATCTATCATATTAATGTAGTGGTCATCAAGATGTTTTGCTACTGCAAGCATGGTTGACCCAATCCAATTTCGGCTGCCATCTATTACCAGCAATGTCAATATACGAGAGACAAACACTGGAACCAATTGACTCATGCCTCTAACTTGTGCAAGAAAACAGGTCCACCCCCACACTGTTCAAGGTGTTTGGTGATATTTACATCGTTAATAAGATTTCTGTTGTCATTTAAAGCTCTATTTGGCAGCTTTGCTTCATAAATCAATGTAGCTGGTCATTTTTTTCATATTTCTTTTTGCATGCTTGTGTCCTTTCTCTGTGATTTGTTGTGCTAATCGTCTAATGCAGGTCAGACTTTTTATGCAAGTTTTTATAGGTTATAAAGCTAAACCTGTCACTAAGGCTATAAAAGAAGAATGAAGAGTCATATTTGGGAACTGCCATAACTCATACATCCTTTACTGATGAGGTTTTATCTGTTAACATTATACAGTAAGAAAGAAGTGACCTGTTGTTATGTTGTGCATAACACCTTTACGTGCACAGAATTTAAACCATCTCGATATGGAGCATTTGGTTTTAATGGCAATTTTCAGCTTAAGTAGTTTAAACCTGATTTGTGTATATTGTTTGTGAATAATTATTAACAAGATATATTTAGCTATTTTGGTATTGTCTGCTTTAAGGTTGTAAAAACTAAGGTCGTTTTCAAAGTTTGTTTCATATTCTCCCCCTTTAGAGCAGTAGACTCTCCACCGAGCACTACCCTCCAAACGGCTCCATCTGAAGGGTATGTAGTATATGGGCTGCATTTTAATGAAAAAATAATTTATGCAAACTATGAGAAGCATCCACAGTCCACTTGTTTCTAGCATTAATGCATTATTATTCTCAATTATTCTAAAAATGTAAACTTTAAATAATGTGTATATATTACATGATCATTATTAATATTCTGCTTTATGTTTTTAGCGATTCAGCAAATCATGCAAATGGTGAAGTTATTCCCCCAAAAGATGCTCAGCCTGAGGGGTCAACAGTGGGGCCCACAGACGATGCAAAGTCAGTATTTTAGAGCATCTCTCTACTGATTGTAACTGCTTCTGATTTTAAGGATTTTTTTTCATGAATTTTCTGAAAAATAATGAAGACCCTTTATTACAGGACCCAAGCACCCACTGAAGAACTGAATGTTGAGGCACAAGTAGAAACATCAGTTGCCAACACAAATGCAGAAAACAAGCAAGAAAATGCTGCAGAGAACAAGGCAAATGTAGAACCAATTGATGTTGTTGCGGAGCTTCATTTTGCAGAACGTATCCAAAATGATGAAGCCCTAACAGTTTTTTCAACACAGGAAATTCCAGAGGCAGTGTCTGATGTGAAGACAGCTGAGCAATCATTTGCCAATGCAACTGCAGAAATCAAGGAAGATCAAGCTGATGCAACAGTTGAGCAGCCAAAAATAGAACTCGATGAGCCCAGGGTGGCTACAGTTGCTCCTTCGGAAGATCCTGCTGCAGAAACCTCTGCTGCGGCAAGAACAGAGGAGAGCAAAGGCATCACTAAAGTCCCTGAGGCCCCTGTGGTCGAACTGAAACCTGAAGAGCAACCTTCAATCAAAACAGAGTCGGCAAATGTGACACATTTGGAGGAGGGAGGAGCAAAATCAACTGCTCAAACTGCAGAGGAAAGTTGTGAGGAAGGTCTTCCAGAACAGGCAGCAGAAGTTGTTGAAGCTGTGGCTGAGGTTGTGGAAAATGAAGCGTTAGCTGAGGCTGCTGTGAAGTCACCAACAGATGGGCCTGCTGTTACAGATGCAGCAGGAGAAGAGTCTCCTATCCAAGTCCGTGTTGAAACAGTCCCTGACTTAGTGTCCGCTCAACCTGCTGCTGAAATGGCTACAGAGGGAAGTTGTGACAAAGGTTCCCAGGAACCGGCTGCAGTAGAAGTTGTTGAAACTGTAACTGAAGTGTCACCATCTGACACGAGTGACGTTGTTAATGCAACACCAGGAGAAGTGGCTGCTGTCCAAGATATTGTTGAGGCTGTAGCTGAGGTTGCTGTGGAGTCATCTCCTGAGACACCTGGTGTGACATTAGCCGCAGAAACAGAGGCTCCTCTCCAAGTCAGAGTTGAACAAGTTCCTGACGTAGTGGCAGATACTGTTTCTGAATCTCCTACGAAAGCTGAAACTGCAGTCAAGTCTGTAGAGTGCGAGGTCAAGTCTGCACCCTCAGCAGAGACTGTTTTGGAGACCAAAGCCGAACAGGTAGCTGAAGTCCAGACTGTTGATAACACTGTTGTCGAGCAAATAGTTGAACCGACACCTGAGAAAGCAGCAGATCTTGTGACGGAGTTGAACATCGAGGATGCTCTTCTTGAACCTGTACCAGCTTTAGAAGACGTTCAGGATAAGTCTTCTGACAGTCCCGTTGAACAGTCAAAGGCATTGGACGTGGAGCACCCCAAAACTGAAGCTGCACCCGAGCCTCAAGATGATCCTAAACCTGCCGACCAGAACCAAAACTCCTATAAGGCCAACAAGTGAGTTAGCTCTGAAAGCTCAAGAGCCACTGTTAAATTCATTTTTGCTGATGCTTTTTTAAAATCTTTGACATATTTCAAAATTCCACAGCGTTAATGTAATAACTTATTAAAACCTCTATTATAGACCGTAAGTTTATACACAAAGGTTAACATTGGTAATAATCTTATTTTAACTTTTGTCCTTACTGCAGGAATATCAATGTCTGTTCGTACTGTGACAAATGCATTGATGGAAATGTGAAGTTCTTCCTCAATGAACCTGAGATGACCTTCCACCCCGACTGTCTAAAGGTTTGTTATGTTAGTTCGGCAACATATATGTATCATATTATATTTCCTCATTGCATAATGCTAATATTGAGTATGTTTTTGCAGTGTGGCGTGTGTGCTATGGCCCTGGGAGATTTGCTGACCGCCGTTTTCTTGCAAGGCCAAGTGATCCATTGTGGTGGCTGCTTTCATAAAACTCTCGTGATCTGAAGCCTAACTTGGACAAGGTGTCGCTGGAGAAGACTCAAAGTGATTGATATCCTGTATTGTTTTTGAACCAATTTACCTTCTGAAAGTTTATTTAAGACATAGTTTATTGAATGTAAGAGTTCTGTAATGATTTTTGGCAGCATTTTACTTTTAGTAGAAATAACCAAAGATGCTGGCCTAAAATACAATCAACATAACATATTTGTATTGCGACAAACTGTATAATGATTGAATAAAATCACATTTAACTGTCCCAATTGTAAATGGTTTATTCAGCCTTAATTAAAAACACACAACACAACCTTCTCACTAAGTAGCAGGGCTACACATTAAACACAAGTCACCTGGAGGCACGTTATTGAAGCATCAAAACCCCAGTAACATAAAAACAGCGTTTTCAAGCAGAAACCCCAAAACATCCATAAGAATACACCTCCTTGTTCCCCTCCTAAGCAGTGGCATTTAAACTAAGCAGAAATGCATTGAGTGAATGCAAAGTACATGTATTCTAACTGAAAGCACAAAGGGAGATGGGACGATACACCTAACCCAAACATAGATCTCTGGTTCCCTTGCTTTAGTTCACATGAGGTTGCTACACAAGATGGTGATAATGAGGCAGCAGCAAAATCATATTCAGATCCAAAATATGCATCAGTAAACACTGAGCCGAGTGCATGCAGTTATGATTTGCAAGGCGAGCAGTCATTGCTCTTAATTATTCATGAAACGTCATACATCACAATCTGACAACAGCATCAGCACCAATAAAGCTTCATAAAATAAACTGAAATGCAACCTGCGAAATAAAAAATGAACAACAAAGCTGAGAGAATCATCTTAGAGGAGGATGTGAGGAGGAGGCCGGAGCTCGCTGCGGGTGAGAATTATCTTCATCTCTCTGTCTGTTGTTCAGTGATGAGAAACATTTGTATAAAGACATATTATAGCAGGTTTGGAAGGTGCTGTTTCCCAGGAGGAAGTCTGGTGTCGACTGTCCATCTCAAGGCTAGAGGAGGGGGTTCACTGGGAGGGAGGTCTTGACCTTAGCGGACCCCTTTCCTGCCCAGGAACCGCAAAACTGCGTAGTTGTAGGTGGTGGCCGCCAGATACACAAACTGCAAAGGAAAATATTGAAACATAAGATGAAAAAACAGCATGGGCAAGGATACATCTCGCACTACAAAAGTTTGAAATCATCTTTTTAAAGTGTTAATTCACCCAAATCCACACCAAATAAATCCTACCTCCCTCAAATGGTACAGCCAAGCAGGAAGTTTTGTTTTGTTAATGAGTTTTCCAAGATTTGAGAAATCAATTTCTGGGATTTTAGCTGCCAGCCTACTACACACAGGTGGATTTTTGTAATCACTGAAAATAAACTTTGATGTGTGTTTGTTTCTCAGGATAATCCACATACTTTGCTTTGAACAGTTTTGGTACTATTGGAACAATTTTCTTTGGCAGAAAGGATTTCCAACGAGAGAGATAATAGTGAGGCCTTAAAAGAGGTTTTTCTCCTGAAAGTCATTTTTCAATGGTTTGAGTATCACAGAATAAAAAAAAAATACCATTGTTTTGGGGCGTCAGTCATCCTCAAACATCTCAAAACCTGACCAAACTAATCCAAAGCCTTCTTCATGGCTATATAAAGCTCATTATGTATTTCTGGTATTTGAGTGAGTGACCCTTCATTTACGAGTACAAAGGTAATATTTATAAGGGCACCTTAAATCAAGTTCATATTCATGACCTTTATTTGTCCCCAAGGAACAACAACACAGGACAATACAAATCAACAAAGAAAGAAAGAAAGACAATTATGAAAGCAATTGCTCACCAGGGCTAAGAGAGTGACACCTGCACCAGCAAATGTTGCTATGTACAAGTCATAGGTGACGTGATACTGTAAGACATAAACACAGGTTAGTTAGTTTATATATTGAGTATCCAATAGACCACTGAGAACTGAGTGAAAGGGAATTTCATATTCAGCTACTCACTTCGCTGGTTTTACAAATAGATGCCAAGGTCATCCCACAAGCCTTGCCTGGCATTGCATTCCAAGGAAGCAGACCTTAAACGGAGACATGACGTAAGTATCTCTTACCGTTTCTGAATCATGATGAGTAATGACGCACTAAGGTTCCCGCTTGCATACAGCCTCAGTGTGAAGGAATTAAGATAAAGATGCAGCTATCTGCATTATTTCATAACTAATTAGAGAAGCAGCTTTGCATCCACTCCAAATGATTTATTCATTGCTTTTATAGGATACATTAGCATTCTCATCAGGTAGAGGGTCAGCATTTATAAGGACAACGCACCATACTGCCTGGCGTCAATGCAAATCCAGCCGTGCTGATTAATGCTGGGGGTGGTTTCAGCCAGGAGGTTGATGTTGTGGCAGGTCTGCTCCATGTTGAACAAGAAGAAGACCGGTATAGCAGTGAAGGCAAACACTGCCAGCCAGATGAAAGCCAAGATGTATGTCACTATGATGAACTGTCGAAATAAAAAGCAGGTCACAGATTATTTCAAAATCGAGGTGAATCAGATGATTTAAAGAAAACACTTCAGTGAGCTTAAAGAGCTTAAACCAACCAGCATTCAGCATTAAACAGTGAACTGACGTCATGTTTGCCCTCCCACTGCTCACCGTTAAACTGATGCAGCGGCCACAGTGGGTGCTCCTGAATTCACCGAAGGTCTGCTTGACAGCGCTCGTGGTGTAGAATCCCTCGGCCAGCAGCAGGATGCCATAGAGGAAGAAAAATGATGCCAGGCCATAGATCACGTATTGGAAGTATTTGATGCTAGACACAGGAAGGAAAGTCAGGTTAGACATATTAAACAACTCATGAGAGGTCAAAAGTTGCATTAAAGTGTCACTCACAAGGAGGCCATGATCGTAAAGTCTTGAGTGTTGCGGGCGAAGTAAGTCTCGACAAGGACTTCGGTGTTGGACAGCGCTTCATGCCCACAGCCACAAAATAACGCCATGCCGGCATATAACAGCAGGGTGGCCACCAGGGATGGGTAGGGCACTGCCCAAAAGCACCGGATACAGCAATCATAGCAACCTGAGGGGGCATAATACATCAGCACACAGGCGGCACACACCGCACAAATAATCACACAACACATCTACGACACGACGGGGAACTCTTTCACCCGGTGGGGGAGCTACGAAAAGGCCTTGCTTGGTCTGCAAATCCATGAGCACACACCACTCCTCCGCCAACAGGCATGAAAGCAACAGAAAAATAAAAAAATTTGAGTTCAAGCAGCGTTCCCAATAAAAGCGTCCAAACAAAATCAGCCAGCACTGACTTCACAGTAATCTCATGCACTTCCTCCAGTGTAAGCTGTGCTGTTGAAGCAGGTAGCAAACATCCCCAGTGTTAATAAATGCATTGACAGAAATGGGAAGAGGAAAGCACCTAAGGCTTTGCAAAGCCAAGGCTGCCTGACCGGAAACATTTGCTGCTTCTGATCCTGTACTCCACAACAAGCGAGAACCCAATGCCAACCACTGATGAACAGTGCTGTCTGCAAGCTGCTGCTACAGTAAAACAGGTCTCTGCGCTGACTTCATCTGTATGCGAAAAGCTCCTCTGCTGGTACCAACACCTCACAGCTCTGCCCTATTCTCACTCTGGTCCTGCCCTCTTTCTCTTTTGGCGATTACAGGCGTCACGAGGCGAGAGAGAGATGGTGGTCCGAAGAAAAAGCGTCTCTTTGTGACTCCAGATAAAATATCCATTGTCTTTGCCATGTTCAGGGAGGAACAAAGGGCAGCGATGTCAAACAAACAAAGGCCATAGTGCCACAATACACACACACACACACACACACACACACACACACACACACACACACACGCACGCACGCACGCACGCACTCACGCATGCACGCACGCACGCACACACACACACACACACACACACACGTACCGTAGTATATGGTGGCAGGGGGTCACCAGGACAATCTCATCACCAGTGGTAATTCTCTACTCAGGCCACCCTGCCCCCACAGCTGTCTGCGACTGGTACCATGCCACTGAGTGTCAATGCCGGTGGGGTGTGGGTTCAAGTGTTCAAAGGGTGGGTGGAGGCATAATGAATGTGAGGGGCAATTTGAATATCATCACAACAACAACAAAAAACCCACTCAAAACTAGAGTTGTTTCGATACATATTTAGAAATGCTTAGATGGCTAAATCATCACAATGCGATTAAACATTCTGGTGATTTATGACACCTTCAAAATTGACTTGGATTTAGGGGAAATTGTTGGGTCAAAAACAACTATATAACACACATGTAAGCTTTATCCTGACAAAGGTTAGGGTTAGGGGTTCAGCCAGCTTACCTGATGCCAATTTCACAACATATTGGATTTAAGTCTGAGGAAACGCAGGCTGGAAGTTCAACAAACTGCTTCAAAAGTATAAATAGTAACAGCAGGAAGATAGCTAGAGTCCCAAAAATAATAGCGCCTGCAGACACCCACGCTTCAGCTGTGCCCTGCTGCAACAGTGCTTACAGTGATAAAGTAATCAGGCCACCATAGCCTCGATTTGAAATACATTAAAGCTTTTACAGTAGATTCAAGATTCAAGGCTTTATTTTCATGTGCACATTGCACAGTGTAGATATGGCAATGAAAAACTTAAGTCAACTTAAGTCACAGTCAAATTATCAATCATGACTCAAAAGCTGTTAAATATGTGTGAAAGTCAGGAAAAAGACGATTGGCAAAGGTTGTTTGGGTCCATATCTCTCTTGGACATTTGCTAATTTATACCCGTGACACTCGTGGGAGTATTCGACCTCTTTGACATGAGTGACCCGATACGGCCTTGGCATGATGAGAGTCAATGCCCGTCTCTGTCAGACACTGATACTTGTTGTAAAAAGGTTAGACAAGGAAACGGGGAGTCCTTTCTTTATTAAGAAGCAATTCATCCTGGCTGAGCCCTTGTGCTCCTTCTGAAACCATCATTGTTTGTTAAAGTACATCATATATTAGGAATAATGGCACAGGGTGTATAATCAATACATCTATAATCCATCTGTAGATATAAAAATGCTTTTGATGAATGAAAACTCTGAATTAATTTGCAGCACTTTATGCCCCCAGTGCACAAGGGCAACATGATGTCTAAGGAGAGAAAGGATATATTAAAGGCAACATTAGTCAGTTATTGAAATCCACATTTTGAAATCACATTAATAATAGATGATAAGAGTTATTAAAGATACGGCGCACTCACCCATGTCCAGAGAGAAGTGTGGGGGTTATTGAAGTTTTGCTGGGTGGCTTTGTGACTGTGATATGAGGATATGAGAAGTTATTCCCCGCCACTCCTATATGAATCTGACTCACGCTTTTGTCTCATCAACAATAGATAGACCACATCTCCCCGAGACACATCTTAAAGTCACAAAGTCCCATTTCAGCTGCCAGTCATTATTTATGGTGCCATGGGTTCAGAACTGGGGATAGAGAATTAGTTATTTGTTTCAATATGATTTTTTTATTTCTAGGCATTTGAGAATATTTAATGTATTTGACAAAAATATGGGTAAATAGATTAGAATGGGAGTTTTTGCATGCTCACTTTAAACAGTATAATAGCCAAAAAGATTAAATCAGTGTCAATAGTTTCAAATGATTTATTTAACTTTTCATTTAATTTCTCTAACTTAATGTGCACAATGCAAATGAAATAACATTTGTCTATCCAGACAGCCTTTTTACATGTTTTCCACATCAAAGTTTAATTATTTCATACATAATACCCTTTTAATGCCTGCATGCATGTGTTGCCTGTCTGCACACACATGCATGATGTCAGCAGGAAACAAGAAACATGTCTGAGGGCCCTGGTCAGAAACACACAGAGATAATATGCACAGACAAAAGAAGGGAAATCAATCGGAGTGCCAGTGACTGACATGGATGAGGTCGACTAACAAGGGTGACATTGAGGGTCGGGTCCAGCTGCTGCACTCCCTCCCTAATGTTTGACCCAGTTGATGTCAAAGCTGGGTTCGGTACAAAGGAGCCAGTGTGGAGCGGGAGAAAACACCATGCTATCTTTTTTTCTTTTTTTTGGAGAAGCCCCTCCAAACCATTTTCAAAATGGACATAACTGAATGTTATAAAAATACACTTAATTACTTTTTTCATTCCGTTATGTTCCATTTAAAATATATTAATATGTGTAAGATACCACACTTTCTGAGGTGCCATCAATTGCTAAGGGAGCTACAGACACACTCCCATTCTACCAATTAGGCCAGATAATCCACAGAAAATCCTCTGGTACCCTCACAAATCAGCACATTTGAGAGACTAATCGGTTGTTGAACATACATTCACTCCTTTTAAGATGATGTGTTCACAAAGTAATATCCCCAAGGATTAGTAAAATGCTTGGTGTGAGTTTACAGTCTGTGGTCTTGTGTCTTTTGAAAACCCAGAGCAATAACACATCAAGTAATTAGCATGTAAGGATGAATGAAATCAGAAAGTGAGGGAGAGGAGAGAGGAGTGTTGCCTTTGAAATGTCAGTGAAAACCATGCCAGGGAAAGAGAGAGAAAAAGAGATGAGGAGCATTAATTTACCTCTGAGCTGAGTAGAACGGTTGTCAGCTTTGCTTTCGAGATGTGAATAAACCCTAATGTTGACAATCAAAGGACGGGATTTGGTAGAAAAACACGTTTTAAAGGCTTGCTGGTTTGGGTGGAATGACGAGAGTATTCATGCATTTATGAATAAACTATATTCCACAAAGCTGATGCAGATGGTGGTCAGGGATGTGCGCAGCTCAGATGATGAATTATTGGGTAACCCTTAATATGATTGGCTGACAGTTAATGCATGAAATGATTTTGAACCACCGCATTACTCTCAGAGCTTTAATTTAAGTTGCAAATGCTATAAGGGATGAATATATCAACGTATGTTTGCATAATAATGTAGGAAATTGTTTGATATTCAGCACCCTGGACAGCAGCGAATGTTATATATTATATATATATATATCCAGTGTGCATGCATGCAGTATGTATATATGATATGGCACACCTTTTTATAATTGTGAGCTCTGATTAATTCGCTAATATTTACACACTGGAGGTGGTAATATGTATGTGTTTGTACAGGGGGAGGGGGGCCTGTTAAAAATATATGCACCACCTTCCCCGTTATGGTAATGTGCGTTATCTTGTGACAAAGCGAACAAACAGGCATCAAACAAACAAACAAGCACTTGGAGGACAAAACACGTCAGGCTCAGTCAGAAGTGATTTCAGTGGCGGTGACCTCCCGTGGTGAGTGCCTAAATTATTTGTTTTACTGCATGATGAATCAAATGGAGGACTGAGCGCATCTCCAACTGGGTGTTTATTTGCTTACGTGTTTGATTGTCTTTCATGATAATCTCAGACTCTGCTGGCTGCGTGTTTGAAGCCTGGGGAAACTGCAACCAGGCGCAATGTTCCAACATTTTTAAAGATTGACTTTAAAACGGCTGGAGGAGCAGAGCAACAACAGATAGAGGCACGAGTAGAGCATTAAGGAAAGATGGAATAGGAGGACTGTGGGGTTGATAGAGGTAGATAAACATTGGATTGTAAGTGTTGGGTAAGTTAACTCATTGAGGTTTGGATTGTCCATTAATTCTGATTGCCTTAAAGTGGACCTATTATGCTATATTGGAAAAATATATTGTAGGGCCATACCTATACAAAACATGTCTGTGAAGTTTTTTGCTTAAAATACCGAACAGTTCACCCATTGTAGCCATGCCTCATACTGCTCATACCCAAAGTTGCCAACTCCATAGTAAGGAAAATAGCTATTGGCTGTCCGAAAAGTCGCCAGAAGTCCCTAAATGACGTCATTGCCTAATTTGAATATCATGTAATGGCGGTAAAAAAACGTTCCACCCATGGATTTATAATAAGAACTGGATACAGCGTGGGAGGCGGGGCCTCATTCATTCCTATGAGAGTTAGTCAATGGCGCATGATGATAAAATGGCCCAACTTTTGAGAGAGCGAAACTTCACAGATTACCCGGCATGCCTGAGAAGTACCCGTATGTGCGGTCATAGCGCATGCCGAACTTTAACCAAAGTGCTCGTTCACACATCAAGCACGTTAATTTACGTACACGTAACAGCACCACACGTCCATGACAGCATGGTAATGATTTGTTATTATGATGGATTTGATATTAACGAGGCGGCAGTTAGCGGCTAGCTAGTAATTATGCTAATGTAGACATCAATCGTTATGTACTTATATTACGCTGTAACAGGATCTAGTGATATCCAAGCAACAGAGCTTAATTTAGCATGAGAGAATGATTGCACTGTATATATATATATATATATATATATACAGTGCAATATGCTTCTTAGTGCAATAAGAAGCTACAGGGACGTTAATCTAACGTCGGTAATATTAACTTTATTTAATACAACGTTTACGGTACAATATTTAATCATACAGGCCATGTAGTATGATAATGAATTACAGCAAACATGTGCAATATATCCATTATTACAGCTCCGTGGGATGGCAGTAAGACGATATGGGTCCGTTCTTATTGTGCATCCATGGGTAAGGATAAACGCAACTCACATTGGTTTCTCAAACAGCATCTCTGTAAACTACGTGTATTCACTGAATTTCACTCTCTGCCTTTAACGGCTCGTTGTAGCTCCAATAGCTCCACCCTCCCTGTGAGCACAGTGTGCTCTGATTGGTTGGGACACGTAACATGAACGTGCCGGGCGGCGCGGTCCCGTGGGTTAGATGCGCGTTCATAATGCAGAGGGAAATAACTCTCAGAATAACGTTATTTGCACATTATCACAACTTGAGGAACGAATGTTTTTAATAAGGGCTATACAAGTGTTCATACTGGGTAGTTTATTTAGTTTAAAAAAAATTATCCAACGATTTACAGACCACTCTTTCCCCATGTAAGTCAATGGGAAAAAGTGTTTCCGGCTCTACTCTCTCGACGCCAGGCGCCCGAGCCGGAGCGGGAGGACAGAGTGTTGAAGAATAGTTAGGGCCGGCCTGTTAACAGATAAACAAGGATGAGCCTTGGCTCAAAACGAAGGGTTGGACGGTGAACGATGTGAAGGGCGGGGCGGGGCGGCTTGACATGCTTTCCGCTCTACGTAAAGGAATCCTTAGCTGTCTTCGTCTTGGCTTTGATTGTAAATATTTGCTTGTTACCGCCTGTGCATGTAAGCACTTACTCAAGACGGAAAACTTTGAACTAAATAGTTATTACAGTTATTTAGTCCCGCTTTTTTGCAGTGAGCGGTTTGAAGTGAACAGGGGGGCGGCCTGTTCAGTTAACTTTCTAGATGAACAGGCTATAACATTTATTGTCAGGCCTGCCACCCACCCTGCACATGAAAAAGCGCGTGACATTGTGAGAGAGTCTAAGTACCGACCACAATAATCTCTTGTGGCAACCATAGAGCGGTAAACAACCTGACAACAGAATGTCATAATTAGTGAAAAATGATAGGGCCCACAGGATGGTAATAGATGACCCGGTGAGGGGGGTACACTTGTTTCAAATTAACATTATACCTCCAGTGATAGTCTTCCTCGAGTAGTCAACTCTACGATTCGAGCGATTAGCGGAGTTCAAAACACAAGATAAAAATTGGAGACAGGAAAGACAAGAGAACAAGAAAAGAAATGAATTTTAAAATTTACAAATATATTAAAAAAATTAAAAAAATATTGAAACCTTCAGATATTTATACTTGTATATATATCTCTATATCTAAACAGAGAGAGACTTTAGTAACTAAGTCCCGTTACGCATTTGTAAATTAAAGAGGGTACGTTACCGGTTGAGACTGAAAACCGTATTAATAATAATATATATATATTTCTAGTTAATATTAGTCTTAGTCTCTGTGTCGGGTCTAATGGTTTCTAAGTCACTACCTCCTTGGAATAATCCAAAGGAGAACTTATAATGTATAATGGTTACAACCCGAAACGTTTTATAATTTTTTTGATCCTAATAGTGTGTCGTCAGGCCCAAACAAAAAAAAATATCTATATATATATATATTCAAGAAGTGACATTTTTTTACGATGTCTAATACCGAAATTTTATCCCCTTCTCCCCGTAGTTGTTTCCTTGTATTTATACTTACTCGTGAATGAGGGCATACCGAGGACGCGTGGTTTACGTTTTCTAGAATCTCTATATTGCTGACAGTCTGGTTAATGTATCTCCACTTTGAGATTTGCATAATCTGGATCACACTCGACCTATTCACGACGTCGGCGAAACACCGTTCTAAGGTTAGTCAAATTGACGAGATTTTAGAAAATTTAACGGTGAACGATAATACACTATATATGACACCGTCTACAGAATATCTGAGAGCCTAGAGAGGTCCGATACCTAAAGGTACGTAGTTTCACGACCTTGGTATAGACTCTTTACATGTATGATAGTACGCGAGACAGAGCCTCTTTACTAGACGTACATCTATGGAATTTTACACAGAGAATTATACCTAATAGAATACGAAACTATTTTTACTAATCGAAAAATTTAGTATACCATTGTGAACTTATAGGATATTAGACTCTTTTCTATTGGCCACAGACAGGTTTAGTGTGAAAGCTAGTAGAGAACGCCGGTTGTACGGACAGTATGGTAAGTTGTTTGACGAGGATGTCGATCTACTATAGTACGATTAGTGAAAAAACTTATAAGATATAGATACATCAAACACACTCCGGAGAACAGACACGAAACCTTCTCCCTTGTGTAACAACCACAACACAGAGGTTGGAAGTTTATCTCACCAGTCAGCAGATCTGAATTATTACACCAATTCACTCCTAGAGCTAACAGAACAATGTGTGCTGATGTTTAGCAACTCTAACCGAACCACAAATGTATCAGAACCAGCGTATTGTCGGTCAATAATTGCATATTGATGCGCGTTGGAGACACGAGTGCGAAATTTTAACACGTTCACACGATCCCGCTATGGCAAGTGCATGATTTATAGTTATTAAAGCATACTAGCGCCCCTTTAAGGAAGCTTACAGAGTAACCTTATACTCAAAGTCTCAAGTCTCTCCTCTCTACCGCAACTGCACGTTACAGCATGATTTACATGTTCCCCTTTGCGTCGAGAGTAACTGGAAAGCCGTTCACACCCGCGTTCGACTTCCCTCCCGCTTAATGTATGCGCTTGTGCCTGTATTCACAATAACAAGTACACTGAAAAGCGTGACTTAGCACTTATGAACATAATTCGTGCAATTATTGCAAATTACTCGCAACGTGATATCACATTATACACATCTGGAGTGAGATACTGTTACAAGTCAAAGAGCTATCAAGTTACAGATGGTGCGATTTGTATTACTACTAGCATTCAGTTTCTTGTCCCAACACTTTCTACTACTAATTTACATCTAATTTTAGCCCCATTCATCTCTCGACCCCATTATTCTTAGTCTATACTTCAAGCAGCAGTGCACCAGGCACCATGATACTTTCTTAGATACCTGAGATATAACTACAGCGATCAACACACATATTGAGTACATACACCTATTTTTGACTTAGTGACAGAGTAAATAATCATCGAAAGTGAGCGAGTTAAGCCGAATATACCTATTACCTAAACCAATGGGTGAGCGTAGTCATTCCATCCTTGAGTAAGATAACAACCAAGACTTGTCCCAGGTACTACAAAGAACTTTTTCTGCTATAGCACACTGAGTCACATCAACAAATCATTGTATAGTAACCGCGGTACCTTTCAAAAAAACAAATAGTGTATACAACCCGCTACACTGTTTCTTACGCACTTTATCAGCGTACGCCGATTTTTTTGTTCTCTTCTCGTAGTTTCATGAAATAATACATCCATAAGAGGGGTCAGTCCGACTCTCGCGCTCGACCGCCGTGGCAAAGGAGGGCGTCCGCTCCACCCAGAGAGCCGGGACACCTCAAATGCACCCCGCAAAGACAGAGGTAGAGACCTCTGCGGACGGTCTTACGGCTATCCGACCTGACCGATTGAGCGCGCGAATACGAGGCTATTAGAAATCTATAACCCCAGAGTGCGTGAGTATAAGCGCGATGAGCTTCTACGCTTAGGGGGTTGTTACAACAAAGCCCTATTCAGTGATCGTGTAGGAGAGCGAGCGAGAGAGGGAGTGAGAGAGAGCGAGGAGCGAGGTACACTGATTAGAAATGACTCGCCATAGATGACTTCACCCGTAAAATAAACATTGTTACCATCAGGGTCGTCACCCCTTTCATTAGCGCTAAATACGAACGTAAAGGCGGCTCTAACATGAAAAATCTCAGTGTGGTTTCTAGTTGTTAACGCATGAATACTGTGCAGTAATAGCGGGTATAACCTGCGTGGATTAAGGATTTGAAGATTGTCTATGTTGTATTGGCATTATAGAGCGAAGGCGGTACATATCTGAGATCCTGTGACACCACTATAAACATTATAGTAGTCCGAGAACACACCGAGAACGGAGCTTGACACACGATATATGGCACGCAATTAACTGCCAGTTACAACGGTACGTGAAAATCTGAGACTTGCCAGGAGTCGAGCGTAGTTCGAATTAACCGGGCGTTAACTGCAGTGTGTATAAACCGCCCTAAAGTTCTTAGGCTCTTTTAGGTCTTATACCAGAGTTGTAACTCTTCCGTCCCTATTACCAATAGTTTCAATGTTATAGGTTTTAGCAAGTCATTGCCAAAAGTTCCCCTGGTTATATAATGAGTCTTAACTACCCCAAACCTACTACCCCTTTGAGCCACGTCCGAGAAATTCAGATCTCTGAAACTCACGATCTCACGAAAACTAGAGTTTTGTCTCACCTGTCACGACTTTAAGACGGGGGCTTTTTACAAAATTTGCACGGTATTAAGGGTTTGGGGCATGTAGGAGTCTGTAGTAAAAAGTAACTTTTGCATCCTTTTGGAGAGGATCAACCTCCTTTTTTTCTAATTCTTTTATCTTAATTTGTTTTACGCGAGACTCCGTACTTCCTCTGTTTTTCACGGTCGATCGAGGGTTACTAAGGGTACAATTTAACCAAGGCTAGGAAAGAAGTCTTGTCTCTCTTCATGTGAAATCTCTTTGACGAGGGTAGAGGTCAAAAATGTGTCGTTTTGGGTTTTTTTTTGTATAATAAAAAAGGTAACCCCAAGGGGCTACGCGAGTGCCCAGTCCATTAAGAAAATATCCTCGGTAATCAAAAACTTGTCCACAGTTTTACCAGTCTATATGAGGAGTTACGTAGATACCCTGAGTCACGACGTCAACCCAACAGTACCACACGACCCGTCTAAACCTCGGTGTGTGTGGTGTGTGTGTGTGTGTGTGTGTGTGTGTGTGTGGTGCGTGTGGTGTGTGGTGTGTGTGTGTGTGTGTTGTGTGTGTGTGTGTGTGTGTTGTGTGTGCTGTGTGTGTGTTGTGGGGTGTGAGAGAGAGAGAGAGAAGAGAGAGAGAGTGTGTGTGTGTGTGTTTTGTGTCCTGTGTGTGTGAGACCTCACTGTAGTAGGTTAGTCTCCGTCCCTGGTGGGTACCTTTGGAAACTAGAGACCCAAATGTGGTTCGCCGTTTAGACACCCCATCCAGTTCGGGGGTCCTTCACACGCCGAGTCACACTTTTATAAACAAATACCACCGGTTGCCGCCATGATGTGAAGGCAAACC
>NW_011333194.1:297297-323448 GCF_000735185.1 Notothenia coriiceps | reverse complement strand
AATAATAAAAAAAGCACAAAAAAAGAAAGACCCCATAAACAAAAAACACACCCACACAACAAGAGATAAAAATACACATAACCTCAAACTCAAACAAAACATACATATAAAAAGAATAACTATCAAACATAAAAAAAACGTACCAACAAAAACTAAATACAAACGTATACCGTAACAAAACGAGTGGGTTAATAAGCAACCAATGTGACATGTCAGGGTTAAAATACTGACATTCTCACTGGATGTCTGGTGACGTTTAAAAGAGAGCATAAATAAGGCTTTTTGTTACGCTAGTCTTAAAGGGCTGTCTTCATCCCTCTCTTCAAGGACATTTAATATAGATATACATAA
The DNA here is from genome assembly GCF_000735185.1 of Notothenia coriiceps. NCBI lineage: Eukaryota > Metazoa > Chordata > Actinopteri > Perciformes > Nototheniidae > Notothenia > Notothenia coriiceps. Next base: position 323,097 of record NW_011333194.1, on the reverse strand, counting down.
GATCCTTAACACAAAAGTCAGAGTATTACCTACAGCAGATGTCAATTATTTGGAGACATTCAGGAACCGGACTTGATACTTTAAGATACTGCCTTGATTATGTTATTTTCTTTTGTGTTAGTTGTTGTCAACTTTAGTGGATCGAAGTTCACACAATAACACAATAAAACTATATGTGTCGCTGTAATGTTAATTATTGTTTTTGTCCATGGAGTTTGGTGCCTGTTGTAAAGCTGTGAAATTGGTTCAAAATCTAGTTTTTTCCCAGGTTTTTTTAGTACCTAAAATACATGTAGCTGATAACAGCAGTATATTTCCAAACATCCTGCTGGTTCCTCACTGTGTGTTTTCTGAGCCTAAAGTGTTTCTAGCTTTTACTCTGGAATAAACTACCCAAATCCATGCACGTCCCGCAGAAAACGCTTACTATTTTTATTAGAGACGTAAAAACTATCTCCTTTGCCGCTGCTTTTTAATTGAGATGCTCATATTCGACACAGTATGCCTTTTAGACAATGTATTGTAAACTTGTGGTGTTTATCTTTTATTTTTTAATTATCTTTGCTTTGTAATGCCTGTTGTAAAATTAGTATAATGGTGTTTTTTAATGTTATTTTATTTCCTAAAAAGTCTTTTAAATTGTTTTGTAAAGCACGTTTGAAATTGTCGCGTACAGAAAAGATGTGCATAATAAATAAACTTGCCTATGCTTGAAGGGTTACAAGAGTGTGTTGTAGGAGTGTGTATCTGCCTGTGTGTTTACCAGGGTGTGGTGCTCCATGGTTCGTATTTTCCTGGAGCCCTTCCCCTCCTCTGCAGTCTGGTTATTTTAATAAAGCTCGACGAGAGGAAAACATTCATCAGCGGCAGACGTCATGCTTTTTTCTAGATTAATGTCATATTTCTGATGTGGTGTGTGTGTCTGCTGATAGAGATAATAAGCTGCAGCAGGAGGAGAGAGACGTTTTTAGGATCAATTACTGAAATATAGATTCCTGCTTCGGATTAGTTAACATCCCTAGCAGAAAAGAGGCCTGAGTTTTAGATGTTTTTTGTTACATATAGGAGGTAAAGAAGAGCCAAATGATAGTTACTTAAATTTTTTGGACAGATCGTATAAACTTGCAAGGTACACACATTTTTAAACGAAACAGTATTGAGCTCTAAACAAACCCTGCAGTTTTAAGAGTGATGCTCAAGTTTTTATAGAGGTTGGCATTATTTATTTAATTCGCTTGTTTAGGTTTTATTACATGTCCTGTTTCAACGCCCTGGGACTGAAAACGATAAGTTGATTTAGTCTTTTAACTTCTCCACCTTAAACAAATGCCATAAAAACACTGATTATAGCTACTTTAAAGAGTTCTTCCTGCTGATGTTCAGTGTATGACTCAAGTATGTAGTGTCTCTCTTTAAGAGTCCTCTCCTGCTGATGTTCAGGTGTATAATCAGTATGTAGTGTCTCTACTTTAAAGAGTCCTCTCCTGCTGATGTTCAGGTGTATATCAGTATGTAGTGTCTCTACTTTAAAGAGTCCTCTCCTTGCTGATGTTCAGGTGTATATCAGTATGTAGTGTCTCTACTTTAAAGAGTCCTCTCCTGCTGATGTTAAGGTGTATATCAGTATGTAGTGTCTCTACTTTAAAGAGTCCTCTCCTGCTGATGTTCAGGTGTATATCAGTATGTGGGTGTCTCTACTTTAAAGAGTCTCTCCTGCTGCATGGTTCAGGTGTATATTAGTATGTAGTGTCTCTAACTTTAAGAGTCCTCTCCTTGCTGATGTTCAAGTGTATAGTCAGTATGTAGTGTCTCTACTTTAAAGAGTTCTCTCCCTGCTGATGTTCAGGTGTATATTGCAGTATGTAGTGTTCCCCTCTACTTTAAAGAGTCCTTCCTGCTGATGTTCAGGTGTATTTCAGTATGTATGTGTCTCCACTTTAAAGAGACTCATCTCCTTGCTGATGTTCAGGTGTTATATCGATTATGTAGTATCTCTACTTTAAAGAGTCTCTCCTGCTGGATGTTCAGGTGTATATCAGTATGTAGTGTCTCTACTTTAAAGGTCTCTCCAGCTGCATGTTCAGGTGTAATATCAGTATGTAGCTGTCTCTACTTTTAAAGAGTCTCCTCCTGCTGATGTTCAGGTGTATATCTGTATGTAGTGTCTCTACTTTAAAGAGTCCTCTCCTGCTGATGTTCAGGTGTATGTATATCAGTATGTAGTGTCTCTACTTTAAAGAGTCCTCTCCTGCTGATGTAAAGGTGTATATCCAGTATGTAAGTGTCTCTAATTAAAGAGTCCTCTCCTGCTGATGTTCAGGTGTATATCAGTATGTAGATGTCTCTACTTTTAAAGAGTCCTCTGACTAAAATAGAGTAAAAAATAAAAATTTAAATGCTGAGATACCGAACAGTACACACACTGCCTGCCCTCGTTGACCATCTTGGGCGTCCCCTTGGCAGGTGAACGTCTCGATGTAATCGCGCCCGTTGAGGCAGTCCGGTGAGCGTTCCAGTCGGTTTGCAGACCGATCCGACGGAAGTGCGGCCTTGAGGGCGACGATTGCGCAGTAATTTGGCGATGTCCGTTCAGAGACTGGCTCATAGCGGCAGGAGCCGAACAGCAGGAGGTAAGGCGACGGCTTGTAAACACACGAACGTAGCTGCGTAAGAAGAACTTGGACTTGAGGACCGCTCCAGATAACACTAGAAGAACACTCGCCATACCATGCTGTAGAGGGGGGGGGGGTTGTTAGAGGGTTGTACAGAAATATTAAAATAGACAACAAGAAAGCCTGAAACATTGCCTCATTTAATCTCCACTTACTCAGTCTAAAATAAAGATTTAAAAAAGGTAAAAGAAAATCAGAATCTAACACCAATTGTATTCTAAATAGATCGATACCACTCTCCTGTTGCTATGCTAGCACCTGCAGCTAGTTAGCTTAGCATAAAGACTGATGATTATAAGAAACCAGAACGTGCTGAATAGTGAGATGTGAAGGTGAGGTTAAACAATATATAGATTTTTTAAAGTCAATGCGATGTCAACTTGCAAGTAAACAAATTATTTCTACAGAAAGAGATCTTAGCTTAGCATAGAGGCTAGCATCCAGAAATATAGGTTTGCTTAAAAAGGTTCTGCTGAACAATATTCAGCTTTTTAATAATTATCTGAATGTCAACTTGCACGATTAACACATCGTGTAATATGGCGATATCAAAATGTAGGGATTTAGGGAATGCCTCTAATCTTTTTTTGTGTACAAGCATTTTCATTTTTAGTTTTTTAGCTAAAACCAAAAGCAGCAGAAATATCACTTCTGTTATTAACAGTTCTTCAAATCGTGCAGCATTATTTAAAGTTGGATTATTTACACAGTATTTATTTTAATTTTTGAGGCAGAGGCTACCTGTTTGCCCTTATAGAGAGCCGAAGTCCCTCCCTCTCCTCCATGGGACCTTATTTCTGAAAAAGTATGTATTGAAGTCAATGGAGAGAGAAAGATTATCTTTCTATCCCGTTTGAATTGTGCCACGAATTACACATATGATGTTAGTCAATTTAAAAGATAATTTTGCAAGTCAAAAAAAAAAAAATGTGTCGTGAAACTGTGAAGTAACACTTTTCTTTGTGTGAAACCACTCAATGAACTACATCTCCCGTCTCGCACCACACACCCAGACGGCCGTCACGTTGGCACATTTCAGTTCTTTCTTTCAGAATGAGGCGGAAAGTATTAAAAGAGGTGAAAATCACTCCAAGTCTGGGCATGTTGAGAGCTGTACATACACACAAGGGGAGTTAGTCGGTTCATTAGAGCTAGCATGCGGGACCGGGACTCTGGGATTTGTAGTCTTTCTAGTTGCGTATTTTTCATAGTCTTATATTTCAACAGTTTTACGACAAACTGTGACTTTTTTGACATGGAAATGATTTTTTAAGATTGAAAAACATCATATGTGTAATTCGTGGCACAATTCAAACGGGATCGAAAGATAATCTTTCTCTCCCCATTGACTTCAATACATAATTTTTCCGAAATAAGGTCCAATGGGTCGGAAGTAGAAGGGCGGGACTTCGCCTCTATGGATTCAGAGCTGAGGGTTGCACATGTTTACATTTGAAAGACCAGGTTCTTTATTTATCCTCTTCTTTACATGCATATAGATTTGTACATTCTGGTGGGATTGAATCAGAACAATCTACAGGCCCATGTTGATTATTATTAAAGAAAATTCCAGTGTGGCTCATTGATATGTTTCAAATGTTTTAGAGCTCTACGAGTAGAAAAAGACCAGGTTCTTTATTTCACCTCTTCTCTACAAATCTCATGAAAATACTAAAAGTAACATGTGTTTGTTGTGCATAGATGTTGATATTCTGGGGGGGATTGAAGCTAAAATCTACAGGGACAACATTGATTTTTATTCAGGAAAAGGCTGTGGCTCATTGACATGTTTCTAAAAATGTATGGAGCTCTATGAGTGGTTATGCTCGTCATGGTGCCCTGAGGATGAACCCTGATGATTCCTGGTGATCTTCTGGCACTGCCATTAGTTAGATATTTGGTTTATGTCCTCAAATGTTTTGATGGGGTGCCAATACATTTGGTTCACACATTTGTGTCCCGTACAGCAATAACTAAAAGTTAGAATCAAATCAGGTCAAATATCTACACTTTGTTTAGTTTTTTTTACCAAATACCTTCAAAACTAAAAACCTTCCCATCGGCCTTAGCAGTTCTTTGAATTTAGTGCTAATTCACCCATTGGTTTTTGACTTCCCTTATTCTTTTTTAAAAGCCTTTCATTTGGGAAATGTGCTCATGTCAACTTTCTTTGTGGAGCCACATTTGGATAACAGGGTACAGCTGGAGAATAAACAGCTTGGTTTGGCTTAGCAAGGCGCATCTGATTTTGTCGATCAAAAAACAATGCCTAAAACAAAATGTGCCAACCAGAAAAAAAAAGACTGCAGATGGAAATTATCTGGCTTATATATTCTTCTACATTAAGATGGTGTACTTTTTCATAGTAAAGTAAGTAAAGCCAATTAAGAAAGCACAAACTGTTATTCTCAACAAAACAGTTTTCAAAAACCGTGACCAAGTACTTCAAAAAACACCCTAACCCAATAGGACATTTTGTAATTAGCTGAGAACATTACAAAAAGTTTGATCAATAATTTAATTTTAAATCATTTGTGTCTGGTCTCTGGGAACCATTGAAGCCATGGCTCCTGCCCAGTTGGATTTCCCCTCCTCTCACGTCATCGGTCGGTCCAGTTTTATCACAAACGCAGAACTGCCGATATATTGATTTAACTATGCAGGCAGCTTCTGTTCTGTTATTGATTGCTGACGATCGCGGCTCAGTGGGATATTGAGTTTCCAGATTAAAGTGCAAGGTCACTAGTTGGTTATGAGGTTTGCTTGTTAGCTAATGTAGTTAAGACGTTGGAGCAGGGGAGGGGATTTATGTTGTGAAATACCAAATATCCGCCTCCTTCTTTCCTCTCACCTGCTGTTGAACTTCTCAGGGTGCTTTTCCCGCATCAGATGAAAGCGATGGGCGATGGAGGCATCCTGCAAGAGATAACAGAAGAGATCATAATAAGAATCATAATACTTTATTTAGGGGGAAATTGGGTATGATAAAAGTAGCTAAATGTTATAATATAAATAATAATAAAATTTTATTTTAATTTTATTTAAAGGTCACCTATCATGGTATTTTTAGGCATTTATTATGGAGTCTCAGATATATAAAAACATATAAAAACATGTCTATGATGTGTTTTTCTCAAAATACAAACAGATCATGCATTTTAGACATCCCTCATATCCCTCTATTCCAGCACTGTTAGAGAAACGCGGATTTTAGGTCCTTAGCTCAAAAAACAAAAACAGAGGAGGCGGAGCTAATGCCTGATCAGAATTTTACCGGAGATAAAGTTAAATTCTGCTGTGATAAAACGCCATCCTGTTCTAAACCACATCAAGGATTATTTCTGAAACAGTATGGAGCTCAAATGCTTTTTCTCTTGCAGGTTTATCACAAGGTGAGTTCCTTTTTTTATTTCCTGCTTTTTAAAGACATGTGCTCTACAGTACAGGTTAGCTCTGAGTGTTAGGGAGGCTTGCCAAAGGAAACAAAGACGAGATTACGTCCAAAACACGTCAGGCATTGTTTCTGATAGCAACTCTGTGGGTCCACCATCCGAAATTACGTAATATCGGCAGCAAATCTGGATCAGCTCCGTTGTAGCCCCGCTTTTGAAAGATTTGGGTACGGAGGAAAAGAGAAAGGGTTTTATTTTCTGACGCTGCGTGAGTTCCCCGACGCACCGGGGACACATATTTATGTATAAAAGAGATCACAAAGTGCATTTTGCATGATAGGTCCCCTTTAAATCACAGACTATTGTTCACAGCAGTAAGCACAGTCACAATCATCCCCCACACACAATAATAGTAAATTATAACATGTCATCTAACAAAAGCAAAAGTCAAGAAACCCAATGCATTATAAATAAAAAGGTTGCTTACAGTAAATTAGCAAACATAGCAAATATAAACCATCATAAGCTTCTGAACATAACAGATCAAATACAGTGGTGGTAAACCCTTTAAGCTGGGGCCATTTTCTGAAAACTCTTGAAAAACACCTATGCTTTTAGACGTGTTTCCATTGCTGGCAACATTTTCTGCAGGCTGTCCTCAAAGGAATTTGCAAATGTATTTGCATGTTTACATAGCCAATAGACAGCCTTTTTTTAAAATGACTTGTGATTGGCAAAGTCTTCCGTAACCGGCTAGATTTTCTAAAATCTGAAAACAAAACCAAGATGCAGATGTCTAGATTTTTTCTCACACCACGTGAATTACAATGTAATTAAAGGGCATTATGGAATTTTTGCCCAATGACACAACGACCAATCCCGCATATTGGGTATGGAATTGAAAGTTTATATTTTTGCTCATTATTTTTTCATTTGTAAGAGGAACATTTAAAATATCTTGCTCCAAAATATACATAATCTTGCTCAAGTCAACTCAAACTTAAACCCAATTCAATTATATTCCCTAGATAAACCCAATCTGATTATATTTATGATTTACAAAGTACTCCAAAACGGTAGCATTCTCCTCCCATCAGGCTCATCATGGACAGTTAACAAAAGGATCGATAGAGCATAAGCTGATATCAGAAGAGATTTCCTAAGCGATATTTTATCCATACACGCAGATTTATTTTTCATTTTCAAAATTGGAGTCTTTAACACAGATCCAAAAATCCCAAAAAGTATTTACCAGCCCCCCCTCTGGAGCCCCTGAACAGCTTGATGCAACATTTTGCACATATGCAGTACTCCCCATGACCTGTAAACAGACTTTGATGTTTTATTCCCATCCATTACCATATGAGGGGAACAAACGTGGCCTTATTCAACCCACTGTAAAGCTTTGGACTACATTTCACACGCTTTTAGTAACCCTTTAATTTCTGTACGCTTTAATGACACATTATTATCCCAACTTTTGACAAGACTCATTTCTTTTTTCAAAAATCTTTTAATAGTCGTTTTATTTAGATTAAACAACATTATGGTAGGTTTAAAGAAATCAAAACTCGAAGCTTGACGTCCATCATGTCCATTCAGTAAAGAGTGACCCCTGGATATATCCTGTTACGCACGGGGTCCAAACCACTGGGAGTACGCGCATTCATCTGTACGTTTTGTGATACTCCTTCATAAATGTGAATAATTGAGTTGGTATACATACAATTACAACGTAATTACATTTATGTTTCCGAAGATCTTACAGTATTCATAAACAAACGACAAATAAAATGTTGGCCTAAGTTTATTCTGTACAAAGAAGCCAAGCCAAAATAACCATGAGTTGGTTGGAGTAGGAAAACACATTTTAAGCAATTTTCTTTTTATAGTAAAGCAGAAGGTATATTACTCCAATGTATTAGGCAAAATCTTAGACACGTAAAATAAAAATATAGCAAGGATACTCAAATAGACTACAATAGATTACACAACACTACATATGCGAAACTAAATGGTTAAATTGAACGATGCCTAATTACATTTTTGTAGCGCACTTCTCAGCATACACACTCACGCCCAGTCACACACACTTACATTGGAGTGCTTTATTTTACACTCCCAGATAGAAATACGTTGGATAAACTTTTTTTTAACCATGTGTGTGACCAGTTACATTTCAATCCATAGTTCCACAGTAAATCCTTGCGAGTGAGTTACAAGGCATTTTAAAGTAATAACAGTAAAAATCCATTTTCATATTAAGCAATGTACCATGAGAAATATGTATAAAATAGCTTGATAATAATAGTTAGAATAATAATACTGCTTTTCAGCTTTTCCCAGATTTAATCTCTGTCCACCACGAGTCGTAATGTCACTTCGTTCCTCGAGATCAAAATAGTTATCAGCAGAGTAAGAAAAAACTTCCCATACAAATCCAACTGTATAAACATTATACTAAGTTCTTGCTAGGTAAAGTTCCAAAAAAGCCAAAGTGGAAAATGAAATGCACTTTTCTTTTTGTCTGCCTTTGAAAATGATTATTATATAAAATGACTTTGCAGTTAGACTTCCTATTATGAGAGAGCAAAGGCAGGATGTTGGCGGTTGTACACCTTTGGAAAAGACAGAACAAACATTTTCAATCCTATTTTACCTACACACCCTAAATACAGCTTTACATTTCCACGTTTTATGTACGTCACGCTACTCCTCTCCTCTCCCGCCAGGCTATACCCGAGTGGTGGAGTGGGTGCTAGGCAGGCCTGCAGAGCTGTACCCAGCTGGGAAGGTGCTGTACGGACTCATGTTGGAGAGGCCCATCAGGGAGTTGGGGATCATGGTGATGTTGTTGGGGGTCATCAGTGGGATGTCGTCAGGGGAGCGGCGCTGGCTCAGAGAGTAGTCCATGCTTGGCGAGACGTGGAGAGGATTGTGAAGGGCCTCACACTGGTTCCTCTGCTGGGACAGGCTCTCGTCTATAGTGGTGGTGTGGCTCACGTTGTTGCCTTTGCTGTCGCACTGGGGACTGTGCTGCTGGGACAAGTCCTGCCGACTGCGCTTGTCCTTGCGGTAGTACAGGGCGGCGAAGGCAAGGACGTTGAGGAAGAGCAGCGACGCCCCGACAGCAATGGTGACGCTGAGCTCTGTGGAGTAATCTCTCGGGTTCGGCATTATTAGAGGGCCCATCTCTCTCCCCCCTTCACCGTTGTTGGAAGTGGATGCAGGAGTCCGGCCTGTGCTGCCGGCCCTCTTACCGTTGGACTGGGTGGGATCCAGTGGCGTCACCTTGGTGGTGGTGGAGGAATAGTGGAACATGTCGTGGAGGTTGTAGAGATGGGGCACCAGGTGTTTCCAGAAGGCCACCTTGGTAGCGCGGTAGTGATCACGGATACGAGGCTTCAGGCCGATGTGCAGGTACAGCTGGTCGTATGGGTCGTACTTGGACCAGGCCACCTCCTCGAAGCGGTTGGCCTTGGTGTGGATGAACTTAGTGTCCTGTGGCACTGGTTTGTTGGGATCCCTGCAAACACATGAGACAAAAACACTTGCTTTATTAGACAAAACAATTGGAGAGCTGCCATCAAAATAAGGCTGCAAAAACAAGAACCAGCAGCAGTGAAATTGACGTACTATACTACTGAAAATAAGTTCCAGAGCGTCAGCACTGGCGTTCAAGAAAATAATAAACCATCTGAAAGCATTATGATTACATAATATTCATGTCCTTTATGTCCCTATATTTTAAACTCGTATTATTATTTTTCGGACAAACTATTTGTGGATGGTAAAAACATTTTTTTCTTCTTTCGTATCCTTTTAAAACTGCTCCTCACGTCCCATAAAATATTCTCTTAACAACAGTGAAGAGCCAAACTAATGAATGAGTCCCAGAAATCAATTGGTACTAACAGATGAGAACAAATCAGGGATGCTTAGAGAAATTAGAGGAAATATGTTCCTATATCACTTCCTGCATTAGGAACATTGATGTAGAATTGAATGATTCAGAACAGGCTGTAACAAATAGCTCTTAGAAATGAAAAAAACTAACATCTGACATCATTTTGTTTTCTACAGTTCTTTCTTTTGAACATGACGTTGATTATTATGTGATTTTGCTTATATTTGCCAGAACATGATGTATATCTTGAATGGAAAATAGGCTCATTCAAGTTGTGATAAGATAACCACATCATTTCCAAATGCAAACTGAAGGGTCAAGAAAGAATACAATCTGTCAAACACAATGTAATATCACCATCTTTCCTCCAGAGCTCAGCACTCCCTCATACGCACTACAACAGTCGCCTACTGTGACCCGGGCTCTGCTAGGGTCGTCACCTCGGAGTCTCTTTGCAGCTTTGCATTCAATATGCAGGAAGACTCCAGCAGGGCAGCAGCAGCTGAGTCCTCCACTACACTACAACTCACTTAGTGGTCTCTCATCACAGCAAATCTGTGCCTCTGTATGACAAACTGTTAAACAAGCTGTAGTGCTTTACTCTGTTTCAACAGCATTTTTCTTTAGTGCTGAGTCTCTGTTAGTGTTATATCCGGTCGATACCAGGCCATAGCTTCTCTTGGAGAATAAACGCTCTTTTGTGAAAAGCTAGAAAACTTTATTTAGCAGAGAAAGTCTCCTTAAAATGCTTTAAATGTCACTGCTTCTAATAATAATCCAAAGCAAACTGTTACTTGAAGGATTCCCACTCAAATATATATAAGCAGACATAGACATAAGATGGCGGAGGTTTATGGAGAACATCTTAACCGTCTCCTCAAATTTGATCGACTTAACCTTTTTGTAAAACCCTGAGTGACTACTGTAAACATTTATGACAATTAGGCTGTAAAGTTTTAGATATATAACCTTAAGGAAGTCCGTATGAATTGTTATGTGTGAAAATATATATTGCGTATACTGTACGAAAGCCTGCATTAGCTCAGCAGGGCATTTAAAGGAGACAGCTTTTCATTAGACGGAGTGTGCTTATTTTATGTGACTGTACAGTAAAGCCTCACCACAGTTGTGTGGGTGGTGTACTTAATTGAATATCTAGTGTGAACAAATGTTATGTGAGTAAAAGAGTACTGTTCTCTACTGTATATGTATGTAAACTGAATAAATCTGGCAATGGTATGGCAGACCTAACAAACGAGGAAATCAATTTAAATGTATAATAACTGAAGCACAATGTACCATGAGAGAGTTCTTGTGAACTAACACAGGGGAGAATAAGATAGAGGCTGGATGACAAGACAGTGGGAATTCAGGCTTAATCAGGAGGAACTACTGAATCCTATGTTTCTTTAATCAGTGTGATAAAACAAGAGTGGATGCAGCAGTAGTTAGAGGTTGATCATGTCGACGGAAATAGAGTGAGGTCAGTGATGTTAATCCACAGGCCATGGGAGGGTTGTAAAATAGGAAACTGAATGCAACTATATGTAAATCATTTTAGCCAGCCCGGCTAAAATAAGTGGATGGCCTACTGCCTGTCAGCCTTCCATCTGTGCACAAACTTATCTCGTGCCCTCATTGTTCATGTGCGCGTTCGTGTGTGTTGGAGGAGGGGCTCTGTAAGGAAGTCTGAAGGAAGAAGCAGATTTATTACGGTTGTGTATTTTCAAATTCTAGCACACTCAAGCTGGTTTCTCCATTCTTACCTACCCTACCTTCAAAGTGTACATATTAAGCACATGTTAATGGCACTACTATATGTCAATGAGCCATATTAAAGGTTACATATAAAGCTAATTAAAAAAAACAGTCTTCTCTNTTTTGCAAACTTCAAACGTGTAGCAATATGTTTTCTGGACAGCAGTGGCTTCCTCCGACCAACTTATGCAGAAATCCAGGTAATTCCAAAGGGTTCACATACTTTTTCTTGCAACTGTAGCTGCACCCTAAAAATAGTTAGGTATGGTAGGTAAGAATGGAGAAACCAGCTCGAGTGCGCTAGAATTTGAAAGTACACAACCGGAAAAAATCTGCTTCTTCCTTCAGACTTCCTTACAGAGCCCCTCCTCCAACACACACGAACGCGCACATGACCAATGAGGGCACGAGATAAGTTTGTGCACAGATGGAAGGCTGACAGGCAGGTAGGCCATCCAGTTATTTTAGCCGGGCCGGCTCAGATGATTGGTCGTGCTTTTTGCAACGCTACGGCTCCAGAGATTAATTTTTTTATGTATTTATTGTCAAAGCATTTTAATATATTCATTGCTCTGAGACTGCCAAGGCACACNTGTGACATGTTTACATGCTTTAATGTTCGAAAAGGTCTTTATTTTCGTCATACTGCCTGTGCTGCAGCACCTCTTTTCACCCTCTGTCTGCTCTGGTTTCAGACAGAGGGTGAAAAGAGGTGCTGCAGCACAGGCAGTATGACGAAAATAAAGACCTTTTCGAACATTAAAGCATGTAAACATGTCACAGTAGAGGCACAAAATACAAGTATGACCCTGAAAATAAGCATAATAGGACCCCTTAAAAAACACCCGGGTTGTCTTATTTGAAATAGTTTTGGTTGATAGGCTCTCCAGATGCCTAAATGTATGCAAAATCTCTGAAAAAGTTACTTTTTTTCATGTTTTCTTTAAACATTAACATGTACTTTGGATTATCCCTTGATTTGCTGTTACTCACCCACTCTTGGCGAAGTTGGTCCAGTAAGTCATAACCACTGCGCTGAGCATGATGTCGTTCCTGGAGAAGTTACAGGGGAACAGGTCGGTGGGGCCCACCATGGGGATGCCAAACACATAAGGCACCTCATCTCCATGTGCTGAGTCTGACCACACTGGCTTCATGAGACTCTGGCAGTGGTGGTAGAAGGCGTAAAAGTAGGTAGGCGAGCCGTAGCGGGCATGCAGGTCAGCGGTCACCACTGAGGGCTCCACCCATTGGTGGTCGGTGAAGAGAGCCACCAGAGTCTTCCTCCTGGTCTCCGGGTTGTCCTTGTCAGCCCAGTCAGTGTACATGAATTTAATAGTCTCCCTCAGTGTGTCTTTTCCTTCTGGGTAGCCGTACAAACTGTCCACAAAGTCTGACACTGCAAAGTCAAAGTCGCTGCCAGACACGCCGTCCTCCAGATCCATCACGTTCTCCACAAAGCGCAGTCCCTCTCCCTGATTAACACCAAGCATTATATCGTAGTTTAGGAACTCGCCCTGCTCCATCAGGATCTCTGGGTCGTCCGGGATGACGTCTCCGTCAATGACAGGACCGAAAGCGACACGGTATCGAGCCGGTTGAATGTCTTGCTCCACCAGCTCCCTCGCACTCTTCTTCTGCAGGCAGGAGACCATGTCCACGGTGTCCAGCACGTTGCAGCCAACCCTCTCGGCCAGCATGCGAGTGTACTTGACCGGTTGGTAGTTGACAGCCCAGCTGGACAGTGCTGAACCGCTTTGGATAATTGCTCTGTGGAACAAACCTTGGGAGACAAAAATTCAGAACAAAAAGACACAGAAGACAACAGAAGCCAGGGGAATGGTGGTTAGTATTAGTATTCCTTTTTCATTGCAAACCTTAAGAGCTTACTGAACCGCCCCAAGCAAATACATGACTCACTTTAAACTAATTGCTATTCCCAATTAAATCCAAGGTTTGTTGACACACAACATTTAGGTAGATACAAGCAAATAAGCCCACATGTCATGTACTTGGAATACTTGCCAGGCAGATAAAGCATTAGTGTGAAAGAGAGAAAAGGCCAGATTGAGCTTTGCTGATGAAAAGCTGCTCAGTAAAGCAGCTGGTGGGAGAAATGAGCTGCTAATAGGATGTTGTCCCATTCCATTGTCATTACAATTTTAGAAAAAGACAGAAATACCGTATTTTCTCTGTTTATCCTTTTTTTCGTTTAGGTGGTGTCATTCCTAAGTGCGGATGACTGTGGACACTAGTCAAATTAATGATCAATTTTGCAGGATTGTTTCAATGAGGTGTCTAGTTCTCCCTCTGCCAGTGTATACACTCATTCTGTAATTGTAGAATAGTGATACTGTGTGTGTAACAAGCTGTATAGCTTACATACAGGCTTCTGATTCCAACTGTGCGGTGGACGGTCTGTGCAGGGAGCTGAATATGCAGTAACCCTGATCCTCTAATGTTGATACAGTAAACACGATGCTCTGTTGAATTGTTTTTATGCAGCGCGCCACCTCTGTCTCTAGGGATTTTGTATCTACCACCTAAAAATGACAAGTGATATGTATCAAGTCAAAAAATACTCTGCTGAGGTTAAAGCACAGCAGTCGCTGAAAAGAGTGCATGGGCAGTGTCACTTTCTCCTTACTTTACTGTCATTTATTTGAATTTTTTTTAGGGCAGCAGCTAGCTAGTCTACTTCAAAGACAGCTGGAGGTGTTTGTGCATTCACTGCATCCGAGCTAGGGCATCAAATACAAACCGTACAAAGGACAGTTGCCGCAGCCTCCCTGGCATTGACGAAAAGATGCAATTTGTGCCCTTCTTGTGATTCTGTCCAGCATACAATGGGAGGGTCGGGGAAATAATACGGCAAAGATAAGAGTTTCCATTCTCTGTGGGCCATCCCTTTTGAAATGTGCACCCCTATTTTTTTGCAAGGAGCTTTGGATCACTGTTCACTAAATAGCATAATATTAACTTCAAAGAAAAGTATGTTCCAACAAAAAATGTTTTACCGGGGATAATCAGATATCCGTTTCCTTTGGGTATTCAGCATTCATGTTTACACTACTGTCGACATTAACGTAAACTTTTTATTTTACCCATTTTGATTTGTATTATTTCCAGTTTTATTGTTTTCATATATTGTAATACCATACAGACAGGTTTACTTAATTTCATTTATATTTTTCTTAAAACTTTTACAGTATGTTTTTTCTTGAATAAAGCATCTGCATTAGTATCCTTGTATGCCCCCTCAATCAACAAAGTATTCATGATACTGATTCTGATACTCTAAATAGAGGTATTTAAATTGAATTCATATTGGTTTATATTGTCGTTTCAAAGAATAATTCAGTTAATAAAAATAAACATGCTGTTGAACATGCTGTACTACATCGTGACATTTTCACTGCAAATATATGTTAGAAAGTAGAAATATCTTTTAAAAAACCATTTAAATAATGTGGCTTTGTCTTTGGCTAACAGCGTCTGCTCAATGCAAATAAATGCTAATGCCAAAGAAATGAGTGCTATTTTTATATTTCAAAGACAATACATGGGTAAAAAAGGGTAAACAAATCTGAAATAGGGACATATTAGTCAGTCCAAATGGAGAAATTGATGGACACAGATGAACGTGAAGTCATGGTGAAACTTTATAATGCCAGTAGGCTTCTTTAAGAGTTTCACATTTTAGGAGGCAAAGCTTTTAGGCTGATTAGATTGAGTAGTGGGGAACAAAAGCAATCACTTACTTAATTAACAAATACCCCCTATACCCTACTCCCACATCATAACACTTCATCTCCCTGACAGACCATTTAGAGCCCCACTTGAAATAAAGAACAAAAGTCCAAAATAATTAAAATGTATTGTTCAAAAAGTAACTTTGGAATTTTCAGGATGAGCAATTAATATAGTTGAATTTTGACACTGCTGCTAAATGATTTCATTAATTGCTACTTAAACTTTAGTGTGAAAATGGAGTAATTATGAAATAACTGAAGTCGTAAATAACTGAGATGGGGATACTTACCCTCTGAGTGGTGGGACAAAGTTAGCAGACTGACGCAGGAGGCACCGATTCCAGATCCAAAAACTGTGATGCGACCCGGGTCTCCTCCAAAGTAACCGATGTTCTTACTGATCCAGCGGAGAGCTTGAATCTGGTCCAGGAGTCCGTAGTTTCCTTTTGCTGCCTGGTCACCAGTACTGAGGAAGCCTGAAGCACACAGAGAGACTTCAGAGGAAGTGCTGAAGAAGAGATCTACAGTCTGTGCCACAGCTTTGATCTAAAGTTGTAGCCCAGCAGGGCATCTGAGTGAGCTGACACCGTTTCCCCTCAGGTGCAAATATGCCTTTGCTCTCTCCAACAGTGTCTTGACTGCTTTAGTCAACTTCTCGTGATACTGACTCCAACAGTGGCACCCCTCAGGAAGTAATAAGGGCTCAGCTAGTTGAATCTGAATTCCTTCATCGCATGTGACTTAACATAAAATTCAATGTGCATAGATAAATAAATC
Source organism: Notothenia coriiceps (assembly GCF_000735185.1). NCBI lineage: Eukaryota > Metazoa > Chordata > Actinopteri > Perciformes > Nototheniidae > Notothenia > Notothenia coriiceps. Next base: position 306,839 of record NW_011333194.1, on the reverse strand, counting down.
ATTAACTTTACTCTAGATGTATTCCCCCCCAAAAACGCACACTGGTCCGTTGTGTTCTTACAATTGATCCAATTACCCATTCCCTTTGTCTAGTCTGATCTCGACAATGTACTGTTTTGAATGTTTACCACAAGGGAAACTCTTAACCTTGCAAATGTTTTTTTGAATACTACATCCCTCAAATACTGTATTTAAATCATTTTGTTTTCTTTTACGAATGGAGAAGGCTTATTATTTTTATAACAGATTAGATAAATCCATCTGAGGGAAGATAAAAGCATTTTCAAAGTAGGTCTAAAACAGCTTTTTATGTAACAAGGACATACCACGATACTTATTTGCATCGCTTTTCCTCTGAGGACAACATGTTTATGCAAATCAAGCCACACTACCAATATCTCAGTTGCCTATACAGTATTTAACCTATACTCCTGTGCATTTTTCTCTCATCTCTTCTATTATTTATGCGTAATTGCAGAAAAACAAGTGGAAATAAATGACCATAATGTTTATTCTCCTACATTTAAGAGGCTAAATACCCCATTTAGAACACCATTAACTGTTAGCAAACAGACCCGTTTTCATCACCTAATATTCCGATTCTGTAGTTGAGCGTGACCACAACAACGTTCCCATAACTGGCCAGCACGCTGCCGTCCATCATGTTCCCGGTGCCCTCCATATAGGAGCCTCCATGGATGTAGACCATCACAGGTCGAGCTTCAGAGTCCCTTATATCTGCAAGGTCAACACACACACATACTGTATGCTGAGCAAAAAACAATTAAATGGATAATGAATGTAGCACTGATACGTTATATCAATTGTTCAGTGTGAAGCATGAGTAAAGACAGATTAGAAAAGGTGCTTGGAAGCAGTGATAGGCTTGTGGTTTGGAAAGTGTAATGATATTTAGAAAATGCATGGTAAATACTCTCTAAAGTACTTCCTCATTGACCATTTTTAAAAGTACAGGTAAAAAGAAAGAAGCATATATTTCTTTGATTCGCGGTTTGATGTCAGTTGAGAAAAATATGCTGTAATGATGACTTTTTATAGTTTAAGATATAATAAGCATGCACAAGCAGAAAAAGCATGTGTGTAGACTTGGACTGAAAAAGTCCACACTACACCAAGCTCTTGTTAAATGCTAAAATAGGAATGGTTACTTCTTTCAATAAAAAAGGAAAATCTATGGTGCATTTTTGGATTTTTTACAACGACCAATGGCTGTCTTTAAAAAGACTATAAGACATAGAAAATGCAAATCTGTGAATCAATGTGCATGGCAGCAGAGATGTAGCTCTTACTAAAAGGATCGTAAAAGAGCTCAAATGTGCAGCAACAGCGATCTCATGTAGAACCAGATCAAAATGGTCTCATCTCACTCAAGTACAAGGAACCCCACTTGTTTCTGAGGAAAGAAGAAGCTAAGAGTGTTAGATCTCTTTTCACTTAACTAAAATAAAATAATCCATGCATCAAGAGTTTGAACTCTTAAAAAAATACCTTCGGATATATGAGCCTCAGCATGTGAGAAAGCCGCCCCCTTTTTCTTGTGATGGCTCCCTGCGATTCACATAAGGAAAAAGAAGTACAAAAATTCAAAATAGCATGGTTGACTGTGCCTTTTGCTTAAGAAAATCCGGTCCAATTAAACTGACTGAACAAGGAGCAAAAAAGATCCATAAATTAAAGGCAAAAAGAAGATTAGCCCATTTGCATGTTGCACTTTTACCTGTGATTGCTTTCTGACAAAATGCAGATGAAATTATGTAAAATCTTTACAGATATATGACAAAATGACATTATAAGCTAGAGTAGAGATGCAAAATAAGTGTTTGTTATTCTGTTTTCATAAATTAAACAGATTCTTGTCCTTGTTAGATATTTGTAGGAAATGGCACAGGGTGTATACACACACACACACACACACACACACACACACACACACACACACACACACACACACACACACACACACACACACACACACACACACACACACACACACACTGCTACCTATGAATGCTTTATTATCTGTCTTTATATTGATCCAGCTGCCTCGGCTTTGACTGGAGTAATACATCTTTCTTGGTTCATTATTATCGCTCTAAACAATTATATTTTAGAACTAACTGTCATGTTGTTTTTTCAGGTTAACCGCTGAGAGCTGAACACGGTCTAACTTTGAATGACAAATGTTTCATGTTATAATAAATGCTTGATTGAGAAAAAACATGTTGACCTGAATTAGAGAAATTAATTAAATTAAGTTAGTCAACTACAGGTTAACGACTGAGACACAAAATGTCCCCTTGTTCATTTCACAGTTCTTATACAAACAAAGGAGGGATTCAACTAGAGATAAACATGAATTGACTCCCACTAATTGGCCCAACAGAAACAATGCCTGAGAAAAGATGAGATTCATTAAAAAATATGCAGCAATCTCCTTTTTTTGTTCTAGCTTTACCAGATCTTAGTGAATCTTCAGGATGAACTTTGATGCTCAGTGGTGATGGCAAAGCAGGCTCATCGTTCATCAAATACTGAAATGTTTTCCTCAGTTTAGTTGGACAAATAGAGATATTGCGATATGATATTTAGCTGGGTGTTTAATGCTTGTAAGAAACAAGCACAAACCCGGGTACATTTATGTCCAGTTGCGCCTCAGTGGCATAAGAGTATCTTCAGTTGCCACAACTCCAAATGTATGAATAATCTCCCGCTTATCAATGGGAACATGATTGTTATTTCAAATGGATTGCAACAAGTAAAACAAAGCATTGCTTTGGATGGTAAATCAGCCCTTGGTGGCAGCATTGACATGAGCAGTGGCCGCACACATGCTTTATGATGATAACAGAGCAACATCGATAATAATGATCAGAAGATATGAAAAGCCATTGCTGCCTTTTACCAAACCAACTCACCATCCTCCGTCGGAGCGTAGATGTTTAGATACAAACAGTCCTCGCTCTGATCCTGAATGTAGGTGGCTACTGTGTCGAGGTTATAGGTGAACCATATGGGCATCATGATCTCGGGCACGGTGTTGTGGATGTTCTGAGGGCACACAGGCATGAAGTGGGTAGCATTCTTGACTCCGGACCAAGAGGAGGGTTGGTCGGGGGGCATGAAACGCTTCTCACCGATTGGTGGAGCAGCGTAGGGGACCCCCAGATACTGATCAACGGGCCGGAGCACCTCGCTGGGCACGGGGACCCGAAGACCTCGGAGTTTCCCAAACTGAGTAGTCACTGTCGGGTAGAATTTCTGACTTGTGGACTTGGTGAAGGACCAGCAGGAACATAGTATCCACCAAAGAAGAGCACAATGGGTGACGGTTACAGTCCCTTGATGGTGCAGCAGGTGTGCAGGCAACAGATGGTCTCTGAATGTAGCCAGCCACATGGTCTGGGCAGGACAGTGCCCTTGCACAGCACAAATGCTCACTGTAGTGTGCGCTCAGTCCCTTTGCGCTGAGCCTATCAAACAGACATCACTCGCTATGCCTTTGGCAGTGACGGTTATCAAATCCAAACGCACCTCAGCCAGGTATGGAGCGCCACCACCTCCACTTTTCATTGCAGTGCACACAAATCTGAAAACAGGAGGAAAAAAAACATCAAACTATGAGAAAATATTCAATTTCTACATAATTGACTATGTTTTGATAAATGTATTATCATAATCCTGTATCTTGGAGCTATAAATACACAGTTTTTATATAGCTTTATATCAGTATGCCTCATCCGATGTAACGCTTCAATAATGACCTTTTGGGGGCAAATTGCTGTCTTAAAAGAGAAAATGTATGCTTAGACATGTTCAAATCACTGAATACTGATCTGTGCATCAGTGGGGGAGGAGATGAATCTGAAAAATCCATCTGCTGGGATGTTGGAGTGATGCTGCGAAAAACATCTCCTCTTAAAAGGTGTTAAGCAGCGCTTTTCTTCTTCTAAAATCAACAAAATGAACAGCAAGGAAAGACAAATCTTACAAATGCATTGAAGACAGATTAAAATGACATTTCTGGGAAATAAATATCTGATTACATGTTCGTCTTTGGTATTTTAACAACACCACATATCTCACATCATAGATAGGGAATGTTTGAATGTGTTTTTTTGTCTTACATCTAAGCAGCACTGGCAGTGACTGACTTGAAGAAGCATAATGGAGAAGTGTCCCAGAACAAACATGTCTGATGGGACTGCAGTAGCACCAACGCCCTCCTCATAAAGCAGAGTAATTGCAGGTTAATTGAAAGACTTGAGGGAGGCTTTTAGGCAGCAAAAAACATTTGAGTTCAATAACAGGGGAAAACGAGCCTTTGACTTATTTTTGTGGATTTGATTTGTGGGAGTCTTCACCTGCTGAAATCGATTTGTTCCCTATTTTTCCACTTCTTTCAACGGGTAAGTCTTTATTTTACAGCTATGGAAGCCCTAAATGCTTTCTTGTTGATTCAACTGATTTCTCTTACTTCTCACTGAAAAAATCAGATCTGTTAATTATTCTAGGGAATATTGCACTGCTTGATGCTAAGATACCATTATGAATGCTTCAGTAAGCAAGGGAATACATTCACCCCTAATCACATGTGTATACTGTATTCAAATAAGGTATCAAATGTAAGCTCACCCGTGGAGAACTCCGGAGAGCAAATTGTGTTGCAAGTCTTCCAATTAGCTACTTTGTTATCCAAAGTGCATCCCGTCTTAGTCCTTATTGTGTAGGGTAGCAGGAAGCATATTATGCTTGGCATTGGTTTCTCACTGGCTCGTCAATGAGCAAAGCAAAAACAAGCTTGTTAAACTAATCAAATCTATTGACGAGTACTGGAGCTTTGTGAAAGACTCTAACTAAACTGCTCTCTGTCAATCTGACGGACCTATCTATTAGGACAGTGGGACAATTTTCTTTCTCCTTAGAGGAACTAATTAAGCATATGTGGTGCATTGGCTTTTCTCTGCAACATTTTGTTTACACAAGCATGGACGTCCACGCAGTCTAAAGGGTGCACGTTCTCTCTTTCATGTAATGTAACACATTACATGATACAAACACCATAGTATGCCACATTTTTAAAGAACAAGACACATCAAATGAATATCACGTCCGATGGAGAATTATTGTACCAGTCTGCCCTAGGCCAGATTTGTCTGTATTAATTAACACTTATGAAAAATCCCTATAGCCAAAAAAAGGACAAAACTTGTTCAATCTACTATCTGTTATGTGACAATGATGTACGGTTCCCAGGACATTAAAAAAATTGAAAAGATAAAGAGCCTGATTTTCTTCCTAGATCAGGGCACATCTCATGGTTCGGAAGTGAAATTGATAATAAATCACTCAATGTTCACAAAACCTGCTGGAAATCACTGTCAGTGATCTTAAATAGCAGATATGGTCTGAACAGTTGGCATCAACAATCACACTTGGTCGTCTGTAGCCCACAAAGCATCCCCACTGCCTGTGCTGATGTAGATCAAAGGGATACTATGAATGAATTCTTAAAATGAACAGCATTTCCTTTTTAAATTACCCATGCATTCATGATATTAGTATCAGTGGATGTGCTTTCTTTGTGCTATTTGACATCAAATTTCTAATATAAATCACTAGAACAAAGCTGTGAATGACATGTGTACTTTCATTTTGTTTAACTGATTGTACTGCAGACTTACTAAAGCATCTGGATGCTGCCTGCGCTGCAGAGTATTCTTTTACCAACTTGTGATCTGCGATGTGGCAGATGTGGATAAAAGCTTTATAGCTTACACCAAATGGGCCATGTAATAAACACGAGCCATCACTCAGTCGAGTTTGATGCACTGCAAGTTTTGGGGCAATTTAGACTGGCATCACGCCCATCAACAGAAAAAGAAAGAAACATGGGTGAAATACAGTCTGTCTTTCCAATTAAATGCTTGCAATAACTCAGTAAATGAGCGATAAGTTCAAACAAATCAAGATGTTTTACAACCATAACATATAATTCTACTTGACTATTTTGAACCAGCCAGATGTTTATGCATCACAGATGTTGTTTGCTATAAAATACATTACAAACATTTTCTGCAAAATACTTAAACATGACTGACTTGATCCCATTTACAAACCTATTAGTATGATTACTATAATCATGTTTCTCTCCCACTATTACTATACACCTACATAATCGACAGGCACACAAATCAACACCAATTCAGCACTTGTAAAAATCTCTCGGACAACATCTTATCGATCAGAATCTGCTAGCCTGGGGGCCCTCGACATGAAAGCATTTGAGAAGAAGCCTAGTCAGACAGCAGGACTGGACTCCCAATGCCCTTGTAATTCGACTGGTGTGGATCAAACCCATTTTAGTGGATTCCCCAGATCCCTTTAATTTAGCAATGCAATAACAAGGAGCAGGGATTGACGCATTGACTTTACCTTCTAGATGCATGCAGGTAGCACTCAACATAATGATCAGAGCTTAATAAATGAATGCACGGATCCAGACCCACAAAGCAAGCCACAGCCCAGATAGCATCGACAAACTGCTGTATGTGTATGCGTGTGTTTGTGTGCGTGTGTGTGTGCAACCTCACGTTGTGACTGGAAAGCTTATTAAATCTAGGTCTAGGACGATTTAATATTGGATCAAATGAAAAACATAGCAAGACAAAACATTCTATCGCGAACAGCTCTTAACGTTACAATTATCTAAGATGCAAATGATCAATCTGGACAAGGACTCATCCCACGGAGGAAGAAAAAAAAAAACAGGCATAATCATTAGGTTAACTCACCTGCTTTTACACAAGCTGATACGCGCTCCATCTCCAGATTTCCACCATACCATGCCCGTCAGTGTCGCTAAAATACAATGGGGCTGGTTGTGTGTGAGATATGTCCCCCGGTTTTGCTATCAAACGCACGGATCTGTACTCTTATCTCCTGCTTTGCACAGACTGTGTGCTTTGCGCATATACGACAGCCAAGGTCAGGAGCGCCAACGGTTTTAATGGAGCGCCCACCATAGAGATCTCTGTACGGCGCCCACTGCCAGCGCGTTACTAGGCAACCACCGGGATACGCCAGTGCATTGAATTCACCCTCCAACAACCAACAAAATCCCAATTTAGAAACCATTAAGTAACTACCGTAACCTCGGACAGCACTCACGTACTCACGCGCTTTGTGCTCCTGCAAATCTCATCTACCTTTGACCAGATAAACAAGTGAGGCTATTGAAGCAGAGTGCAGGCCTGCATGGAGAGGAGGAGGATGTGCATTTGGAATACATTAGGCTATTTCATTGGCATAATCCTTTTAAGGAAATTAAGATAGGACAAGAAAAATATCCCTCCAATGTGTTTTCCCACATGGCTTGGTAATATTTTTTTAATTAGATTCCTAATCAACTCATCTGCTTGTAGCAAAGTCCTAAACGATATGAATGTGCTATTGAAACGTCTGTTCTCCAATCACTAAGGGAATTGTATCTGAAAAAAGAGAAAGGAAGCAGTGCTGGAGAGCCTTGCAGTGACAGCTCTGGAACACCAGGTCCACTATGTTTAACAAGCAGGTTGGATGGAGACAATACACAGAAAGACCGTCCCTTATTAGGACACAATAATGAATTGCTCTAAGGCAACACAAATAGAAAAACGACTTAAAGTGACAGAAAATCAGCCAATTGAAGGAAAGGGAACACTAGAAAATAATTATTACAATAAATTATAAATGCAATACAATATTCAAATAAGAAATGCAGCACAGAAGGCTTCAAAATAAGGTAAATTGACATAAAACCAATATAAAAACATGGATAGAAGGCCAAATGAATGGAAAATGGTGTCGAAAATAAGACACTTTTTATAATGATAGTACAAATAAAAAGGATTAAATAAGATGAAAAATAATAAATACAATACTTAACATAAGATGGAAGATAAAACCTAATTATTCATAAAGAAGTTTTACACATTCAAATCAGTATCTTCATCAATAAACACTGCAGCACCATCAAAAGACCTCCATTCTCTTCTTCCCTTTCATACAGTACATACATCAGTTTCTGATGTTGCTCCTCTCTTTTTGGAACACTTGTCCTAGAAACTTAAGATCTTTGGAATGGTTGTGTTGTAGCTGTTGCTTCGCTCTTCCTGCTTGCCTAAATGTATTTCTTTATAGAGCTTATTCTTCAGATGTATTCTTAAGATTATCTTGAAATCACAAAAATGAATTCTGAAATCCGCCCAAACCACAAACTAGAAATCTACTAACATGTTATGAGGTATGAGGCGAGGTCCAGACAGTTGCTGACAGAGCAAACATTTTTTCTCACATACGCTTTATTGTATAATGCCCAGAGGCAATAGCTGTGATGATGTGATTTATGCATGTGCAGAGCCAGGGATCGTCTCACACTCCTGGAAGAGATGCTGCCTGATATCTTTTGTAAGCTTGGTTACAAAGCAAAAAGATATTATGGAAACATGATGGAGTTTTTATTGAAAGGGTTTCTGAATTTTGATTCTTAGGTGTGACGCTGGATGAAAACCTGACATGGAAATCACACATAGCACATGTTAAAACGAAAGTGTGTAGGAATATTTCTGTTCTAAACAAGGCAAAGTATTTGCTAGATTACAAGGCATTGAGGATGTTGTACTGTTCACTTATTTTGCCATTTTTCATTTATTGTATAGAAGTGTGGGGCAACACGTATATGAGCAACATAAAGCCATTGTCAACATTACAGAAAAGGGCAGTACGAATAACTCATAAAGCTGACTCAAGAGAACACACCAACAGACTGTTTTTTAAGTCAGGACTCTTGAAACTCAAAGACATAGCTGAGCTGCAGACATTATCAGTAATGCACAGGGCAAAAAGCAGAATGTTACCAGCATATTTACAACAGTTGTTTGTTTTTGGATCAGACAAGGAAGACCACAGAAGGAAATTAAATTTTAAACACCCATATGCAAGGACTACTCTTAAACAAATGTGTATTTCGGTGGTTGGTGTACAATTGTGGAATTCTCAACAAGAGGATCTAAAGAATTGTATTTGTATTTATCAATTAAAGAAGTTGTATAAATTAAGAAAGATGGGACAATATGAAGCAGAATGTGAATAAGTCTATTTACTCAGGTCCTTCATGTTTTTGATGTCTTTGATGTGATGTCTCTTCTGTATTTGCGGGTCCCATTGCCATTGTTATTGTTGTTATTGTTATTATTATCATCATGCGTTGCTTTCCACCTTCTTCTCCAGTAGGATTCAGATGAGGGTGTTGCACTTTCCTTTTCTTTTCCTTATACATGTGATGTTTTGGTGTTGTTTTGTTTCTTTCCGTTAACCGTCAAGTGGGAAATAAGTATTTGTGTGTTTCTCTTAGTATCCTAAGATACTACTACTACCGTTATTATGAAGGGCAGACCATCTATTTGTATTTATTTTGTTTTTTTTAGAAAGGGGCAGGGCACATAAGATTTTATTCTTCTCCCTGCTCCTTTTCGCTCAATGGT
>NW_011333194.1:280926-297265 GCF_000735185.1 Notothenia coriiceps | reverse complement strand
GAGGGTGTTTGTTGGCACTTTCCTTTTTCTTTTCCTTATACATGTGATGTTTTGGTGTTGTTTTGTTTCTTTCCGTTAACCGTCAAGTGGGAAATAAGTATTTTTTTGTTTGTGTTTCTCTTAGTATCCTAAGATACTGTTATGTTTGGCTGTGAAAAAAAAAGAAGAAAAAAAAGCTATTATTATGAAGGGCAGACCATCTATTTGTATTTATTTTGTTTTTTTTAGAAAGGGGCAGGTCACATAAGATTTTATTCTTCTCCCTGCTCCTTTTCGCTCAATGGTGTTTTGGTAGAGTCATGTTTTGTGGCAATTATTGTACATTTGGTTTTGCATACCATGACCGGGACAAATAAAAATGAAATGAAATTATATTGATAAAAAAAATGCCTGAACAATGCCTTATTGATACATAAAGAAGATAAAACCTATAAAGATATTTTGAATGCAAGGAGATTATTATCATCTTTTAAAGAAGTTAGTATAGGATAGTGGATTGTTATGTCACTGGTGTTTTTAGCATCTTATACAGCCCCAACACTACGTTTTTAATAAGGGCATTTCTCTCTGTGTGTGTGTGTGTGTACTGGACTCAGCAATATTACCCTTGTGGCATGTGAAAAGTTCAACAAGCACATTTTGAAAGGAAGACATTTTAATTAAAGACACCATTTCCAGTCCAGATCTGCAGCCATGGACAGTTTCTCCACATCAAGTAAGTGTGGGCTGAGTCAGCTTGATAAGGGACAAAGACAAAGCTGTTTCCATGGCCATGGGTGTGCCAGGATATCCCTATAAATAATAAAAATATTTTCATTCTCTATTGATGGAAAGAATCTCACTTAGGGTTGAACTAAAAAGTAGATGAAGACTATCAAGAGGACTTATCCCATGGGCATGGTAAAGTGAATCTGTCAATCATCATAATATGTAATGTCTGCATTTGCTCCAGCTCATGTACCTTCCACGGCTTCTACCGTTGTCTTTTTAAGCCTTACAACTATTGCACTACATTTTCAGATTAAGACCTGCTGTGGATTAGGGGTGGAGTGGTTTGTTCCCCAACCCCTGCAGTCAACAAGTCGAAGTGTCTTTAGGCAAGATAATAATAATACATTTTATTTCTATAGCGCTTTTCTTGAACCCAAAGACGCTTTACATTTGGGAGGGAGGGTAGACAAACAAAGCAAAAACAAAAACAAAAAGAAACAAAGAAACAAAACAAAACAGAAAAGCAGTCAGGAGTAAGTTGGTTGAGAGGGGGGGGCATGAAGATGAAGTCCAAATGGCTCCCGATGGCATGGCCAACGGTCTGTGAATGTCTATCCTAATGTGGCATCTTGTATGGAAGCCTCTGCCTGTAAGAATGTGTGTGAATGGGGGAATGCTGACTTGAGCTTTGAGTAGTCCCAAAAGAATGGAAAAGGGCTATATACAGTAAATGCAGTCCTAATGCTGGGCCGCACATTGCACACCATAAGACATTTATATAAGCATGCAGGCCTCACTCGAGAAAGGTACTTTTTGGGTGGGCAACCTCAGGAGTGGGAGGAATTTGGTTATGCTGTGAAAAAAAGGACGTTAAGTCCTCAGAGAGATTTTAGAACAATGCCAGATGCCATAGAAAGCAGGTGTAGAAAATACTGTATTGACAATGTATTATTGAAAGCGGAACTTTGAAAAACTGGTGAATCCAGTTGATGTGGCTTCTGTCGTCACGAGTACTCAACAAAACTGAGGTTCAAAGGACCAAAATAACTTGTGTGGCAATCTATTTTGCCGAACCATTCTTCGAAAGGGGCTTTGAATGTACTTCTCCCTCAAATGTAAAGGATCCAGTTGAGGCCATTTGATGATAAGCATACAGCCCAGGCCCTTTCTGAACAGGGTCAGTATTGTCCATGCTTTCTGGATTCCCGGTGGCTCTGATCACTTTGTTCTTGCTGCAGTCTGTCGAGTGCATGGAGGATACAATACCAACAGGAACAAATAACGAAGAGAAGCACTACTACTGCTCTCCCCTAAAAACCACTTCACTAAGTTATGGATAAAAGGTCCAGAGTCCTTCATGCCTGCTGGACTGCCATCATTCAATGTACATTTATTTCAATACACCATACTTATGTAGCCATCCCCACTTTCTTTTATTTGTCTTACAGTATGTTGTTGTATTGTAAGGTTGTATCAATATATGCAACATAAATGAATCAAAGTAAAATGCTTATTTCTTCCCCATAAATAGATTAGATTATATGAAACTTTAATGCACCCCATGGGGAAAGTGGGTCACGGTAGCTGTAGCGAGGCGGGTGTACTTTAGGTAAGAGTAAACAGAAATGGCTGCTGAAGATAGAGGAAAACAACACAAGAAGAAATAGAAAATATGGTATAGTGAATATAGCCATCTAAAATGGGAATATAATGCCAGACATAACAAACAATAGCTAACATCCTTCATTTGAAGATGGTTCGTGGTTGTAGTTTATAGATTTACAGCACAAATGCAGTGTGTGCAATATGTGCATCACTGCAGTTCGAGGAACGTAGGCACACAGAAACTGTCAAAATATGCAAATGCCACATGTAAATTATTCATGTAGACCTACTGATCATTTTACAGTTGGAGGTAACATATTTATAGATGCATCTTAAACCAAGATTTCAATTACATAACCAAATTATTAGCAATTACCAATCAAAGCTGCAATTATTTGCTCAGAAAGCATGCTCCGTGCTGTCTGGTTGTCAGATAGCCCCGGGGTGTTCTTGAAGTGAGAGAATCACAGGTAAAGGTGGAATGGCTTAGTTTCAGGTCATAAATAGGTGCATTTTCACTGAGCACCTTTTGCACATCATCACTATAATTGTTCTCAATATCTTAATGATATCTGATTAAACAGACTAATCAAACCACCTTCAGAAAAATATAGTGGTACATGGTCGTCAAACCAAATTTGACATAAATATATGTAAAATCTTCCCCATTATAGATCCCTATCATATACAATACAGTGTGTCACTAAAACCTCCCATGGTCCAGACCTGTGCATAAAGTCTGTCTGCATCAAAAACTGCGAATATGGACTTTTTTGTCCATTATTTTGTCTTTCAGGTAACATTATATCCAGGCTATATACTGGGCTTGTGTACCGCCCCTGGCGTTCTTGTACCAGCCAATAGATGCAATAATGGCAAATGCAGGGTTCTTGCAGTGGATATTTGAGTAAGCCTGAGGGGAGGAACAACCTACAAGACATAGCTCTGGGATTTCAACCACCACCATGTTCAGGTTGCCACTTATTTCCCATGATGCAGTGCGTGAGAGTAATGTGTTATATTCGATAACTACTTTTATTGGATTTATATTGAGTTCATAAAGATGCACATTTGCTGCGGTGATTCTAATAAGTTGAATATAACTGACGTATAATTTACACATTAAAACTCGTCTATGAGAGAGCCCCGGATGTTGCCGTTATAACGCGTAACTAAGGGCAACCACCAATGACGGATCTCGCGGGAGAATCAACGGTAAAACGTCACCCAAACAACTCAAAACAACCAGGCACTACTGTGTAGTTTGTTACTTTCAGGGACAGCTAATGCTTTGAACATGGAGAGACATAACGTGGGAACAGAAAGACTCATAGCTCCAAATGATTTTAGTACACCAACCGTTTCACGTAAGTGTATTGATGTAGCTGCATTTTTGGTTTACATTTGCTGCCAACTTCAAGCTAATGTTGATTTTAACATAATGCTAGCTAACGTTAGCCTACACTAGGCCCTACAGTGTTGCCTAGCTAACTTAACGTCAAAGCTCTAGCTAAGTTAGTCGCCATTTGTGAGCTCAAGCCTTATGATTTAACATGTATGTATCAGTATTATGTATTAAGGTGAGCGAAGTTTTCATGTTCATGTTGTCATGTTTCTTGAAAGTCCAATATGAAAACACATACTTTGGAAAATATTACATTGGGAGTGTGTAAGTGTTCCCAGGGTAAAGCTACTACGTTACCCTGATAAATACCCTTTTATAATATCACAACTCGTAGTGTTTAATGTTGTCTGCAACGTTTTCTCTACAACTGTTGGTCAAATGTTACCTACATACATGTTATGGCTTACCTTCAAATTAGTGGATGTTTACCATTTAAACTGCATTTGAAACGTGCAACTCCCTACATCATTTGCAACCTGAACTGAAAAGATGGCCCTTACTAACCTTTTACATTGATCACTTTGGGAACATAGAATGAACCCCATTACATTTACGTAGGACTAATCATAAATAGCTTATGCAAGGCATGCACACACATAACGATATACATTATGTCATGTTAATCTAGGGAATATCCAGGATGACTTGGTACCTCCATCGCATTTCACATCAAGTGTCCATTCTGCCGGGGCACAAAGAAGGGTTCAAACTGCAGGGAAACAACCACGCTTCTCCTGGGTAAAACAAGGTGTACCATCAGAGGATCACAGTCCTGCAAATCCATGGCTCGCTTTAACTCAGGCCGAACAGGAAATATTGGAACTGAGGAAGGAAAATCACAGGATCCTGATGTTGCAAGGAGACAGCATAAGAGACAAAAATTCTGTGGATCACCCATCAGACATTATGGCAAGGTATCCCATAATATGGTTTATATGTTTAGAAATAATATTATTATTTGTCAATTATGTTGTATATTTGGTACATTTAAGGCTCCTCTTCTTCAAAAACAGATGTGGAGAGAGAAGTGAGCAGTGGTCCAGATTAGAGTCAGAGTGGCGTCTGGAGGCAGAGAAGCACAAGGCTGAAGCTGAGAGGTTGAAGGGACAGGTGGAGGCCCTGAAGGAGACTGCAGGGAGACACAGGGAGGAGATGAGAGACAGAGACAGCACCATCAACAGGTAAAATATATGCTTATGTTGTGAAATTAAGTGATTACAGTTTGTTAATAAAGATTAACAAAGCGCCATTTTGACCAAGCTAAATATGGTTAATAATCTTCTTACGACAGACAGAGCCATGATTTGGAGGCAGTGCGTGAGGAGCTGCGTAAGGCTAAGACTGAACTCAGGCAAATCAGAATGGAGCTCACTCACAGTAATGCACAAAAGGAGAACATAAGCTCACAGGTAAAACTATTTACAAACACAACATTTCATTTAGGCACTGGTGTGGAAAAAGATCACCTGAGAGGTTTGTTTGTTTCCATATATGTTTATCTTAACACTTTTGTTTCTTGCAGCTCGAAAGACTTAAGAGAGAGTCTGGTGAGGAAATTACAAAACTGAGGAGGGATGCAACGAGGAGCGAGGAGGAAGCCCAGGAGCTCACTCTAAAGGCAGAAATGAGCAGGTTACAGGTTTTGGAGGAGGCCAAACAGCAGACTCTTAGACTATCAAAACAATTGGAAGAAATGCAGAAGAAGCAGGGAATGCAGGTGTGTGGCAAAATCCTACAAGGAAATGAGTGATTTGAGTAATTTCAGCTAAAACCCCTGTATCCAAGAAACCCATGTCAAAAAGACATAACATCATCATAACTTCCTGCCTTTAATTTAAATAGTTTGGCTCTCTCTTTCAGCTTCAACTGTTAAATGCTTCCCACTGTGCAGAGGTGGGTATCGCAACAAACACAATCACTGAACTACAGGATAGACTTCAATCGATGAACTCAGAAGTGCTGCAGCTAAAAAGCACTCTGATGGAGGCATCTACTGAGAGAGATGTGCTGAAAGAACATTTAAGGTGCCACATTCAATCTTAAACTGAAGAGAACTAAGCATTTATAGCACTTTGTATCCAGATTCACTGACATTTCTTGGGGGTGTGGCGGGCTGTTTAATTTTCAGCCAAATGGAACAAGCTTTTGAGACACAATCTGCCACTCTGCACAGCCTCAGAAATTACATCGGCCAACTTGGCTCAGAGAAAGAAGAAAAGCAACAATTAAATGAAGCTGTTGAGGTGAGGACAATATAAACAGTATTGATTGCAATCACTCGACTGTAAAGTAATTGCACAAGAAAAAAAACAACAACTTGATATCTTGTTCTTCTGAGCGGGTTAAGGAAATGATTGTGGAAAAAAGCAGTGTTAAATGTATTAGTTAATTTGCATGTCATCCTATCCTTTTTAACTTTTTTTCTCATATTCTCCATTCTGTAGAGGCTGAAAAAAGAAAAGGCAGCTCTTCAGAAGACGACAGAGCTCTTGACAGTCAGGTTCAACTCTGTGAGTGAGATACTCGCCCTCCAAGAAGAGAAAATGGCAAAGAAGGTAAGTGTTGCATAGCAATGCATGATACATGCCTGTGCTTATGACACATGGTGAGAAATAGCACTGCGTCTGTCAGGTTTCCTATGTAGACCAAGCAGCGACCTATCGGTGTGTGTTGTTGGCTTTAGCTGTTAAGTTTTGAAGCAGTCTTTTTCTTATCTAAAACGAAATAGTCTGAAGTGTGGATGCACTTAATGGATCTCTCGGAGAGACCACTGGGTTTAGATTAATGATGGAGCGGCTCCTGATAGGATGGCAAAGCCCTGCAGGAATATTTCAGTTGGCTGAACATTCGAACTGAGGTGCTCTATCCAAATGTTGTGTGCAGTATGACTCTGCAGTTAACATATTCCCGACCACCCCAGCCTTTTTTTTTTTCACTTCTGAATGTGTTCTCTTTTTCTTTCTAAGTGGATTTTGGTTCGTTAAGTATAAATGTCTGTTTGATTAATCAATTGTTATTTATATAGCACGTTTCACTTGACGATAATAAAGTCATTGTGTTAAAAAAGCTTTAATATGTCGTGGAAAACATCAGGACTAATTTGCATGCAATAATTACCCATGCTCTTGTGAAGCATTTGCTCAAGTGTTGTGTGCCTTGACTATACGTGTGTGTGTGCGCGTGTGTTTCAATAGATCATGACAGACCCACTTATGAAGAATGGATCTGAAGGCCTTCAAGTGCTTCAGCTCTGGAGAGAGAAAGTGTTCAAGTTATGCGTCCAGCTTCGCTCAAAGGATATTGAACTAAGAGGAGAGAAGGATACAATTCTTTCAAATGTAGGAATACCTTCATCTCTTAGTATACCACAGTACAAACAAATCCACTGTGCTGAATCTGTGTTTAAAGTGTGGCACTGTATTTCTAGGTCGGATTCATGGAGCAGCAGGTCCAGCAGGAGCAGCACCGGGCCAATGTGCTCCAGCACAGTCTGGATGACAGGATAGCTGAGCTGGACCTGGAGAGAATGGAAAAAGAGGTGATTTACGTGACTCTGAATTTTTGATGATGCACGATAAATGTGGGTCTGCCTAGGAAAGTGATAAACACTCATACATTTTTACCACAGCAGAGGATGCTGACTATATGAAAACTTTGCTAGGTTCCAAAAGCAGTTGAGGTTTTACGAACAGCAGCTGTGTGCGGAGAAACTTTACTATAGTATGGATTGTGTGATTCTCTTCCCAGGCATTGAAACAGGACTTGGCGAAGGAGCAAAAGGAGAACTCGCACCTAAAGTCACAGAGCCAGAAAGAAGAGGCTGAACTTAAAATCCTGACAGAGGCAGTGCATAGGTAAACACATTTATCTGAATTAAGAAAATAGAGCATGAGGAGATAAATTGGAGGAATCAAATGCAGAATTCTAATGTAATTAACACTTTATTTTCACACATTATGGTTGTGCCTTACAGGTTCAGTCTGGCATTTGAATGCAAGGTGGCAGAAGTGGACGCAGCTCAAGCGAGGCTCAGCACTTTCACCCAGAGGCTAACTTTTGCTAAAAGACGCGTGGAGACAATCCAAGGTGCAGTCATACGGGACTGGAGGGGGATGGGTTTATCTCAGCAGATGATCGCAGTATAGTTTGAATTGCATGTTTTCCCGGGAAAGAAAGAATGTCGCATTGTTTTTCAGGTTTGATCATGAGGAAGGTGGCTCTGCAGAAAGTTCAGCAGGCCAGCAAACAGACAGAAGAAGCTGCTGACAGGTGAGAGGTTTTACCAGTCAGTCATACGTATTGAATGAAGTTTAACAATCTTTACCCTATGCAAAAAAGCTTTCTTTCTGTTACAAAGAAGTCAGTAAACAATTACATACAAACTAAAAAGCTTTCTGAGACTAAATGCAAGTAATTTACAAATAACTGCATTGGTGTATGGTATTTGTCTGTATTATTGTTTTTGTATTTGTCAATATGTGTGCTTTTAGAAGAGATTTTGTACTTAGTGTTTATGTCTGCAACTAACTACCAATGATTTATTTAAAATGAATTGATCAATATACTCTGTATTGACAAAAGCAATGCACTATGTACATCTTTCCACAGTCCTTAAATTGTGGAATGACTATAGTAAAGCATCTCTTTGCTTTTAAAAAAAAGCTGTTAACAGCAGATGTTTTAGCACTTGCTCCTTGATTAAAATAAATCCACTGTGGAGTGCTTTAGTTGTGAGAGCATTCATTTAATCAAAGAACCATTTTGGCATTCATTCTGAGAATTTATAAGAATTGTTTTTATAAGCTTAATGTTTACAATTTCCAAAATAAAGGCTTAACAAAGCAAGCATAAAAACAAGAAGTGGTCTTATCTCCTTCGGCTCTGTAAGGCTGGAAATGGGGCAGGGCAACACGGTTGAAATCAAAATTGCCTTATAATTATAAAAATGTTACCTCTTTATGTCACAATATGACATTTGTATGCAAAGTGGCTATTATATTAGTCTACATATAAAAGAGTTTTGCATTTATTTTTATACACCGTGCGTGCAGTTGCCTCTGCTTGACTTTCCGCTCCTTTATTTGCTCTGCCATCTTGTCTGTGTTGCCCCGCAGCACCACAGACCTTAAGACGGAGCTCAGCTTGGTGTGTGAAGAGAGAGACAAGCTCACACAGGAGCTCAAAAGAACCCCGGAGCTCATCGAGAGAGCTCTGGCTGATCTGAAAGAACAGTGTGAGCACCCTTACCACTCACGACATCTTATTATAACACATTATCTGTTGGGTATCCATGTTTTGGCAGCTGTGTCTGAGTTTATCTTTATACATCGTCCTCAGATGAAAGCAGGCTGAGGCAGCAGCAGCAGCAGGCGCTGGAGCTGAGCCGGGCAGAGGTCCGGCAGGCCGTGGCTGGCAGAGAGGAGGCCGAGCAGAGACTGCAGCAGATCCAGGCTCAGCTGGAAGAGAGCAAGGTCAACCTGGAGAAGCTCGGCGCTGAGCTGCTCAGCCAGCAGGAACACAGCGAATGTGGTGAGGCAGCGGCCACCTTTAGCTGCATGACAGTTTTTTTTAGACTCAACTTATCAAGGAAAAGCAGACCGAGCACTCCCGCTCTATTTCAGAAATGCCCTTCATCAATGTCTTTCTACACATTCACACCTGGCCTCTTTGCTCTCCTTGGTAGCTTCACTGGCCCAGCTGGGGATATAGTGACATGCTCAAGAGCACCTTGACTGTAGTCGCTCATAGAGAGCTACTGAGTCTCCTTTTTTCCAGTTGTTTCAAGGATTTCACTTAGCCACTACTAGAGAGCTTTTTGGCTTTAAACTAACATTAAAGAATAGGGATGGATTCTTTCAAGTGTTTCTTAAAACAATAGTCAGGTGACCTACGTGGCTTCGGCGTTCGTTGTAACATGGTTTGTTGGCTGTAATCATTCTCTCTGTTCATGCTGTTTATGAAAAGATCCCTTACTGAGGTGTTGGGAGACCAAAAAACAAGGCTTTTGTTTCAAAAAAGCTAAATGATTATCTAAAGATAATAAATGCTTGAGCCATCTGGGATAGACAAATCATCTTCTTAAAGAAACAGGTTACATAAATACAATTATTGTGTTTTCCTGTTGGTCTGCAAGGATAGTAACACAATTTGGTTATTTTCTAATAAAAATACTAACTTTGGGAGATCCATATTTGAAAAACTGCAAACCTATCCCTTGACTAATTGACAACCTGGAGTCCTCCAACAGCTTCTCTGTCACACACGCCTGTGAGTAGTTCCACTGTATATTTATTAACTGGTTGATGAGAATGTTTTCTGCATTAGAACAGCAACAAAACCTCATGCTATTCTTTATTTTTAGAAAAAATCATGATGTAATTTCTATTTTTCAAATTGCACCAGGATGATACACACACACACACACACACACACACACATACACATACACATACACATACACACACACGTCAAATTCAGAGCAACATTAGCATTCCTTGGCCATAGTGTTTGTGTCCACCTAATGAATGAAGGTCCAATACTCACTCTACCTTTAGCTCTGTTTTGCTTTACACCTACTCCTGAGGGAAATATCTGGCTCCTTAGCTGCCAAATGCTGAACCATTTTAACCAGAAAGTGGTGGACAAGTAGCTCAGATTCTGTCAACCAAATCAGTAAAGTTGCAGGCTGGAGAAAAAAAGAAAACATCAATCTAAAAGTCGATGAGGAGTCTTTTAAGTCTGTTGTTCATTTACTCTGGGGGTTTGTTATGATCGACTCAACATGTCATCATGGGAAATATATATATATATATATATATATATATGAGCTATAAACTCATCTAAAATGAGTTTATAGCTGCTTCAATGATGCAGACATCAAATCCACACTATTGGATTTCATTTATGTTAAAGTCTTATATTGCTCAGAGGTTTCTTTGTCCTTATTGAAAGAAAAGCTGAACAAATGTTTGCCAGTAGCTGTGATTAAAAAAACAAAAAACAAAGAAATGATGATGATGTTTTTCTTGCCTTTAGGCTTGTGCCACCTTGCTGTTTTGCCGTCTTTTATGCTCTACTGTGGTTACATCATAACAATTGATCAATCTTGAATTGATTTAACCAGCTTGGTGTCTAGGAACATTTGCAATCAGATGCTATCAAATCCAGTTTATCCCCAGTGGTACACACAAATGACGCATTAGACTCTGTTTCTCAGTGTGGGAGATAATGTTTAAGTATGGTGCATTTGTTGTTCCCCTTCAGCCCTGCAGGAGAGAGTGTCTGAGATAGAGGACCGCTGTGCTCAGAAGCTGAGGGAGATTGAGCTTCAAGTCAATACTGCCAGGAGAGAGCACACTAAAGCAGGTAGCAGGATTGATGCCCACAGCGGCTAAACTAACTAAGGGGGGGGGGGGATTCATATCTGTAATGCAGACTCAAATATAATATCATTGGAAATGTTTGCACAGTATATAGCAGCATATTCCCCCGGTTTTTGAACTGTCTGTGTTGTCTCTTGCAGTTATGACTTTGCGGCAGTTTGAGAGAGAGGCATCAAGGAAACAGGACGAGATGAGAGAAACCCAGCAACACACAAAGAGGAAAGTCCAGAATAAACAACTAAAGGAGACCGAGATGGACAGGAAACGACTGCTGGTGAGAGTTTTTAGAGCAGAAGACAGTTGGGAAAAAATGTTGTTACTCTGTTCATTTCTGCTGATGACCTGAATCTGTTCCAGGACACTGTCACTGGCAGAGGGCTGACACATGAGTATACAAGAGCTCTAGAAAAACCTGCTGCTTACAGAGAACATGAAGAAAAACCGGCCCGCTCTTTGGAGACAAAAGTAGCTGCAGACGGTAGGTAGTGTCCTCATGCACATCCTAATATCCATACAGACATGACTAATTTGACCAGCGGCCTGTCTGCTTCCTGTCAGGGAGGCTGCTGTCTGTTTTGGAGGGGCTCCACTCTCTCAGTGTGGCGGTGGCTAACAGCTCTGAGGACTCTGTGGAGGAGGAAGAGGAGAGGGGACAGGCTGACAGCGTGGGACCATCGACAGGCAGTCCACACAGCTGATGATGACTCACTCACTGGAGCCCGTGAAAGCACCTTTCATTTGTACATAAGGTGGGCAGTGTTGGGAAAAAAATTGCTGGGGATAATTAGTTTGAGCCAAACATCAGAAAACCACGCATGTCACGGCCACTGGGTGTATACAAAGAATGATGGATGAAAGCAGACACAGTATGCTTTACATTTAAATCATAATATAATTTACATTTGTATGCTTCTGTCTCCAGGATGACTTTTACTAACAGCAAATACTTTAAAGTCAATGAAATTAGATAAAGTCAATTATAATATTTAACTCAAGCCAAAATAGAATGAAAGGTGTTTTTGAATACATTGGGAAAAAACTGTTTGTTCTCTATATTTTCTTATTTATTTTGAATAATATTCCCCTTTTTTTTTTTATAAAGGCCCATCAATAGGTTGAGCTTTTCCCATTAAATCAAATGCTTGAAACGTTTATATGTTTACTACAAGTAAATCAATGTTTATGACTGGACAGATGGTGATTACTTCCAAATCAAATATTTGACTATATTTGTCAGGTTATTTATCAGAATGCAATAAATGTAATACAGCTGACATAACCCCCCTCGTCCTGCTGTAGTGAACAGAAGTCTGTTCAGGGGACTTTGATCCTAGATGTTTATGTGATGGTCTTAAAAACGCTTTGTTCTTTTGGTTCATTAATAAAAGTATTTTTATATTGCGATTATGTGGCGTATTTTTGGAAATAACTTTTACATTCATATCAAATCATTACTTGGATTGAATTTTCAATGACAAGGTCCAAATAAAAATAGATAAACTAACATATTACAAGAGTTTGTAAGAAAGTCATATATTTTAATGAAACAAGATGGTTGCATCGGTTAATTATAAATACACTGGAGTTCCTCGGATTCCTCATTAGCTCAGTGTGCACTTTGCTATGGTAAAGCAGGTGTTGATGCCATCGGTGCTTCTTCCCTGTTACTTCTTATATTACATAGGGACAATTGCGAAGAAATCAATATTTTCCATTTGAAGTTCCTTTATTGAGGTCAATTGTAATGACTTTGCAGTCATTGGATGGATGATGATAAACATCATGATGAATCAGATAATTGTGTAATTTGTCATGTTGTCATGAGAGCTAATAAATGTTGCAATAGTTCGAAGTTTCAAGCCTCTGGGTAAAAACATCTCGCAGAGTACCGAGGGAGAGCACAGAAAAATAAAGTCGAATAGAGCATCAAAAATAATTTGCTGGGACACACTCATCGCTCCCCAGGTGATTCATCACGGCAAGCAGAGGATAAATGCTTCAAATTAGATATTTTTAAAAGAATATTATTGGAATCCGGCGAGGCATTCTCCCTTATACCTACTGCTTGAGAGTTGGCAGTAACACAAAAACATGTGGAGGGAAGGAATTATGTATGCTCCAATATGCATCACGTTCATTTTAAAATAATTTGCCACTAAATGTAAAATTCCATATTCAACCATTGGGTTTGTACATTGAATCACAGCATGCATGTGACACATTCAATATGTATGATCTGCTGTATTATTTATAATTGTGAGACATGATAGCAAATGTTCACGTCGGCCTACTGCAGAAAGAAATGAATAAGTAATGTAAAATATCAGTCTTTATGTGCAGCTAAAAACCAGCAGAGGGCGACGTTGTCAAAGATGAGAGCAGCACATGGAGGGGTTTCAAGGATTTGCTTTGGGCTTTATTTTGTAAAGTGCTGTTTTGGAATATTATAGAATAGGGTGAAGACCAATATGATTCACATTGGATATTTAAGTATTCATTCCCTGCAGCTACACATAGGCCTGTGAGTGAAGGTGTGCATATGTAATGAAAATTAATCCTATATCCATATTTTCCGTATTTAACCTACATCTTTTAATTCAGAAAACCTTTCTAGAGCTATTTCAAGTTATAGCCTACTGTGTTCCTCCACAAATAAAAACAACAGACATACCAACATGATGCTGGTACATTTCTTTAGGCAATGCACCTATTTTGCTCAGTCCCATGTGTTTTATGTTTCAATATCCAGCCTTACAAATGTATTCATACATGTTCCCTGCCTTTGCAGTGTGGAGAGAATTGCACAGCTGTGGTTAACCTGATAAATAATTTAATGCTGCAATGCAATCCAGACAAGACATGAAATAAATGGGGTAATCAAAATCAATCAATAAGCTCTTGACAGATTTGTATTAACAATTCAGAATTAATAGCATGTTCAATGAGTGGTTCAAACAAACACGTGAATGCCAACCGACTGTGTTTAAACATATCTGACTCCCAGCAGCTCTGACAGCGGGTATTAAAAATGTATTTTTATTGATAGATCGCAAAGTATTTCCGCTCTCTGGTTGGGAGGCTGTGCTGTCACAGTGCAGCGTGTCAAATCCAAACATCTGCAGTCAGCGGCCCGGCCTGTCATCAAGTGTCTGTGTCAAGCCTCAGTTCTATTCTTTCCACCGTTTGGATGCTCTGGAAATAATTGTTCCCTTCTGCCTAGTATTGTTTTCTTTTTTTAAAGAAATGATTAATGGCCTTATTATTGCTTAACCGTGTATTCAAAATGTATCAGACTACAAATAGAAACCAATTTCTTACACAAATGCTGTGATATGGAAAGAGAGTTCCGTGTCCACCGCATGGAGACATTTCGACTAAAGATCAAGAGAAACATCTCCTTGGTCCAGATGAGAAGCAGTGGAGTTTGTTCACGATATTCAAATACACAGCTTGTTGTTTTACCCTTTGCTTTCAACTTTTCTATCTGTGCTCTTAACTTCTGTATAGCCAACATCGAACCCACCTAATCCTCCACCTACAAAACTTCCTATCACAGTTTGCCAAATGTCCCTAAAGTCGAGTCCTCTTGGGGCCAGACCTCATTCAATTTAGCTCCTGCCAGTGAGTTGATAATGCTACAAAAACATAAGAACTTAGTTTATGCTATTTCATCTCTGGAACTCTGTGCAGTTATTTTTAGATTAGAGGATTAAGTCACACCAATTTATTAATTTCCATATAAATGGATGCATGCAATGTGGGGCATTGTTTAGAGCAGGGGTGTCAAACTCAAATACACAGTGGGCCAAAATTAAAAAATTGGTACTAGTCGAGGGCCGGACTGGTTCAATGTTTATTGCAAAACGTATTGAAATGAACTTATTGCGCATATTAAACCTGGAACTAACAAAGCTTAAATGATTGCCTATAAAAACAACATTAAAAATTAAATATTCAGTTGCATTCAATTCTTATGGCTCTATGCAGCTTTTCCGGAGTCATTTCTTAGGATTACATTTTTCCACAGGCCAACAACAGCTACAAAAAAAATATTTCCCTCAATGAAAATACCAAACATGCCCTGTTGTCGTGAGAAAGAAAGTGCAGAAAGAAACATCCATTGAAACTCAGTTTGCTGCTGTGGTGATAGTTCAAGCCAGACACTTGGCATCTCATCTTGGGTGCAAGTTCATCAATGTTTAGGGTCAGGCTCTGAGCTGAGGAAATCCTCAGGATTGAGTGAAGACGTGCGTGCAATATACCGGCGGGCCAGATCTAATAGTAATTAGAAATTATCCTGCGGGCCGAAATTAAATCCACCACGGGCCTGATTTGGCCCGCGGGCCTTGAGTTTTACATGTGTGCTTTATAGTTGACTTCAAACTGCAGGACTGCGTGACATATTTTCATGTAGTACAGTAGTAATGAGGAAGAATTGTACTATTGACAAAGAATATGGGATGGGACAATACAGGAATTAATCGGAGATAGGGATAAAAAAAAAGAAAACACTTCCATTTCCATCATAAGGGTCATCGTGAAGTCACATGAGTGACTTATTATAAAACAGCCTACCTGGCTATGGCTACAACAAATGAAAAATAGAGCAATATTTAAAATGTGGATCTTTTATGTATTGCAGAGGGAAAGTATGTGTTTTGATAACCTTTTCTCCAAATGTTAGTTTTTCACTAAAAAGGTGTTCACAACAAAATGTGTCCAATCAGATAGAATAAGAAATGTGCTCAACAAAAAAAGTTTTTGTGAAGAAATCAACTGTGGGAGCAATTATTAGAAAATGGAAGACATACAAGACCACTGATAATCTCCCTCGATCTGGGGCTCCACGCAAGATCTCACCCCGTGGGGTCAAAATGATCACAAGAACAGTGNAAGCTGCGTTCGCAGCCAGCAGAGGTCACAGGCAGAGTCAGGGAAATGCATATGAGTCTGTGTAAATCCGTAAAGGCATCCTTGTAGGGTCGCATTAAAGCGCCTGTTCGACTTGTTGTACCTCAATGCAAGGGCGTTTAAGAACAAATCTATCCATCCGAAATATACAATTAATCCTAGAAGTTCTGCTGTCTGTCTGCAATTTACTCTGCGCGAGTTTAGGGACTTTTCACTGTGAACGTGATGTATCAGTAATGCATGACGCAGCAGACCCAACGTTTCGTTGCTCTGATTGGCTGTAGGTCTATTCAAATTGCATTCGGAGGCATTTTGATCTGACCGC